>NW_006921956.1:1196858-1198041 GCF_000298275.1 Orycteropus afer afer | reverse complement strand
ATGGTATCCCACATGAACCTTAGGCTTTCTTCATTTTGCTTTGATTTTTTTTCTGCTTGATCTTTCCAAAGACGTATTCAGATATGTCTTCAATCTCATTAATTCTGCCTTCCATTGCATTAATTCTATTCCTTTGCCTTTCCAATGTGTTATTTTTTTCTGACAATTTCGTATTAATCTTTTGGATTTCTATCTGTAGATTTAGAATCATTTCTAATTTTTCATTTATTTTGGCATTTTTTTCTTCTATTTTCTTCCAAAATTCTTCTAAGGTTTTTTCTGTGTTTTCATTCCTACAGCTTCGAAAGAAGTTTCAAAGTGAGATACTGGTAGTCTCCTACGTAGGATGTGCTTGAGTGTTGATGAACTATACTTATGAGCATCTTTTTTTTTCTTTGATACATTTTATCATTAGTAATATGTACCACATGCAATGTTGTAGTGCATAATTTGCAGATATCATTCTCAGATGTAATGTTTCCAACATCTAAAAACAAATAAAGATCAGATTTATAAAGATTCTGATAATAGAAGGCAATAATAATGAAAAGTAAAATAATAATAATAATAATAATAATAATAAGAGGTGTTCCACTTATGTCAGAACTGACTTATAATGGAGTACTCATTGGAATGGAATATGCTCATCCTATCTCCAAACTACCTGTATTGTTAGTCTTCAAATTTTAGTCTCTTCCAAAATTATTTTGGCTAGTCTATGCTCTTCAACACACATTTTGAATCAAAATTTTCATTTCTTAAAAGAAAAAAAGCTTGGTGACTTTTTAATTGAGGTTGTGTTAAATCTATAGGTGAAGAATGGGAGAATTGACATCTTAAGTATACTAAGTCTTTTGACCCATGAACATGGAAAATTTCTCCATTTATTTAGATCCTCTTTAATTTAAAATTAATTTGTTGTAAATTTCAGTGTATAGTACATGTTTTCTCTGATTTATCCTTAAATATTTCATATTCTCCTTGCTATTGAAATTGCTATTTTAACTTCAATATCAGAATATTCTTTGATAGTGCTATTGATTTCTGTATATTAAGTCCATGTTCTTAATTTGAGCTAGCTAAATGACATTAGTTCTAGTAGTTTATTGTAGATTCCTACTTTTGTATTTTCATGCTTAAAATACCATGTCTTCTGTGAATGAAGATGTCTTCCTTTCCAATC
>NW_006921956.1:1194618-1195617 GCF_000298275.1 Orycteropus afer afer | reverse complement strand
GGGGCCGACTCGATGGCAAACAACAACAACAACAACAACAAGGTTCACGATATCTTAGTTAGGGTGTCTTAGTTCTCAAGGTGACATTTTGCTTTAACACTTTAAAAAAGTTTTTTTTTTTTTTTCAGCAGATTTGCCCAATGCAATATATCATTTGATGTCTTGACTGCTACTTCCACAGGCATTGACTGTGCATCCAAGTAAAATGAAATCCTTGTGAAGATCAATAGTTTCTCTGTTTATCATGATGTTGCTTATTGGTCCATTGGTGAGGATTTTTGTTTTCTTTATATTGAGGTGTAACCCACACTTAAGATTGTAGTCTTTGATTTTCTTTAATATGTATTTCATGTCCTCTTCACTTTCAGCATTCAAAGTTGTATCCTCTGCATATCACAGTTTGGTAGAGAGTCTTCCTCCAGTCTTGATTCTGCATTGTTCTTCCCATAGTTTAGCTCCTTCAATTATTAGATCAGCATATAGGTTGAATTGGTATGTCAAAGAACACAACTGTGACACAATATTTTCCGGATTTTAAATCATTCAGAAACCCTTTGTTCTGTTTGAACAACTGCCTCTTCATCTACAGGCTTCTGTAGAAGCACAATTAAGAGCTCCAGAGATCGCATGACAGAATTTTGCAGGATCAACAACTTATTCATTGCAAATACCTTTTATTCAACAGCACAAATGGTAGCTATACACATAGGCTTTGCCAGTTGGAGTACACAGGAATCAGATTAATTACATCTGTGGCAAGAGGTGATGGAAAACTCAGTATCTTCAGCCTAAACAAGGCCAGGAGCTGATTTTGGAACAGACCATCAACTGCTCATTTGCAAGTTGAAGTTTAAGTTGAAGACAATTAAAACAAGTCCATGAGAGCCAAAATATTACCTTGAATATATCCCTCCTGAATTTAGAGACCATCTAAAGAACACATTTGATGCACTGAACACCAATGACCAAAAACCAGAGGAATTCTGGGATGATATCAAG
>NW_006921956.1:1192928-1193428 GCF_000298275.1 Orycteropus afer afer | reverse complement strand
AAGTGTAGCCAAAATGCTCTTTGGATGTGAGAATGGCCAGACTTCATTTCATCTGCTTTTTTTGTGTCAGAAGGGACCATTCCCTAGAGAACCATATCATTCTTGGTAAAGTGGAGGGTCAATGAAAAAGGGAAGGCCCTCAACAAGGTGGATTGACATGGTGGTTAGAACAATGGGCTCAGGTATGGCAAGTATTGTGGGGCTGGCACAGGACTAGGCAGTGTTTTTTTTCTGCTGTATATAGGGTCACTATGAATCAGAGATGACTTGATGGCACCTAACAACAACAACAAGGAAGACCAGTTAATATGAGTATTACTCAAATTTGCACACCTACCACTAATGCCAAAGATGAAAGATACTGAACATTTTACTAACTTCTGCAGTCTGAAATTGATGAAACGTGCATTCAAGATGCATTGATCATTACTGGTGATTGGAATATGAAAGCTAGAAACAGACAGAAAATATGGGATTGGTGATAGAAACAGTGCTGGAAA
>NW_006921956.1:1188380-1192588 GCF_000298275.1 Orycteropus afer afer | reverse complement strand
AAAGGAGTCTGGCTTAAGTGCTTGATTACTAAGTAAAAGGTCAGCAGTTTGAACCTACAAGCTGCCTTGGAAACCTGTGGGGCAGTTCTACTCTGTCCTACAGGTTCACCATGAGTCAAAATCAACTCAATGGTTCTGGGTCTCATTCTGTTTGATGTTTTTGAAAGATATTTACTGGGGATAAATTTCTAGCTTGATAGTATTTTCTCTCTCTCTCTGTATTTAAAAATGTTAAGATGTTGCTCTACATCTTATTACTTGCATTCCTTCTAACAAGAAATATGCTGTCATGCTTTTTATTTTCCCTAAATGTAATAATATGTGACTGGTTTTCATATTTTACCTTTAATACTGGATTTGAGAAACATTATTCTGATGTGGTTTACTTCATGCTTCTTGTCTTTTGGGTCTGATGAACTTCTTAATTTTTGGCTTTATAGTTTTTCATGACATTTGGGGAAATTTTGGCTATTGTTCCTTGAAATGATTTTTCTCTCCCCTTCTTTGAAGACACCTATTCCATGTGTACTAGGATGGTTGAAATTGTCCAAAATACCACGGATACTGTTTCATTTTTTAAATTTATGTATCTCTCTTTGTTTTAATTTTGGATAACTTCTGTTGGTATATCTTAAAGTTAATTAAGTTTTTTCTTGTGGAAAGTCTTATCTGCTGTTAATCTAATCCAGTGAATTTTTAACTTCAGACATGGAAGTTTTCACATCTAGAAGTTGATTCTGGATCTTGATTATATCTTTCAAGTTACTACTTAACTTCTGAATGCATTTATAATAACTTTTAATTTTATGGAATTCTAATTTTACTATCCCTGTCAATTCTTTTCAATAGTCTCATATACATGTGAAATCTGGACAGTAAGAATCAATGCCTTTGAATTGTGGTGTTGGTGAAGAATACTGAAAATACCATGGACTGCCAGAAGAATGAACAAATCTGTCCTGGAAGAAGTGCAGCCAGAATGCTCCTTGGAAGTAAGAATGGCCAGACTTTGTGTTATCTACTTTGGTCATATTGTCAGAAGGAACCAGTCCCTGGAGAAGGACATCATGTTTGGAAAAGTAAAGGATCCACAAAAAAGAGTAAGAAGAGTAAGACTCCCAATGAGATGGACACAGTGGCTGCAATGATGGGCTGAAGCATACCAAAGGTTGTGAGGATAGCACAGGCCGGGTAGTGTTTTGTTTTGTTGTACATAGCATTGCTATAAGTCAGAATCAACTTAACAGTACCTAACAGCAACAACAACAACATGTTGATTCTTTGCCTTTTCAAACTGATGTTTTCTCTTCAATATATATCATAATATATATCATACGTCATTGTTTCTTCGTATGTGTGGCAATTTGAATATGCTGCCTTACACTGTGAATATTACCTTGTTGGTTGGTGGACATTTTTGCATCTCTATAAATACAAAAATTTCCTACAATTATTCTTGAGCTTTTGACTCTTACGATAAATTTTTTCTCTCTTAGATCATTTGGAGACTTAGATAATGTAGGTTTGGTGGGACTACCGGATGGTTACAAATTACCAAAGAATTCTTGTGCTAGTTACATTTGCCTCAGAAGATCCCAGATTAATTATAGCTATGAGATTTATTTATCTCATGTCAAAATGTAAACACCCAGGATTAGGGGAATATTTCTCTCATATTGTAAGTAGCATATAACTACAACTGGCTGAATATTTTCTTGAAAATGTAAAGTTCCAGTTACAGTTAGTTACCTGATACCATCATTTATAAAGGCAGTAGTCTAATATTTTCTATGTACATTTCTCCTTAAAACTGAGCAGAATGATGTAATTACATTTGACTGGCTTTATTATTGAGAACAATATAGAAAGATACAATGGGAAAATATTAAGTGCTTTGGAATATTTAAGTACTTGCATGTGGTCATAAACCTATCTCTTTTCCTTAGTGTTTTTATTTTCTTCTTATTTTGAGTATTTATCATTCCCATCAGAGCCTTCTGCTTGGATACTTTCCAAGATATTTCAGCATTTTACTGAGCCTCTGCCTATAGTGTTTTGAATTATAGAGATTAAACTACTTCATGGTTAAATCTGTCTCTATTACTGGACCTCTTCCTGATGCAAAAGTAGATTTGCCTCTCAATGGTTATTAAAATACATTTAGCTTGAAACTCAGGGAAAAAGCCAAGAAGTTTATGTTCAGGTAGTGAAGATTCAGAGGAGTACCAGAGCTTACCTTTTATTTTGCTTTTCCCATTTGTACATACCCACGGGGCAGTGAGTATTTACAATCTCACAGTGAAAAGATTAATTCTTGACCAACTGAGTAATAGTCTATGGAGGTATTTACATGACCGCTGTCTAGTGCAGTAGATAACTTCAGAGGTCAGAAAGACACGAGCACATTGTAAATAGTAAAAAAATAAATAAAAAAAAAAAAGGCTATGAGTGTAGTACAGGAGATTGAGGCCCAGCTCTTTCTATAAACATATAAATAAAATAAATTCATAATTAATTTAGATCTTACAGACATCTTTTATTTGCACCTGCGGATGTACCATGAAACAGTACATTCTTTTTTTTTTTTTTGTAGAAGCCAACTGTGTATCTTTAAAGCAAATAAAATCAGATTTTGATTAAGAGACTTAACATTTTTAAAGTTATTGATACATTTAAACGTATGTTGTTGTTATGTGCCATCGAGTCAAACCCCACTCATAGTGACCCCTCCTTGGGTTTCCGAGGCAGTGTCACTACGGAAGTAGGATTGCCCAACCTTCCTTCCGAGGAGCGGCTGGTGCCGTTTGGTTAGCAGGCAAGTGTCTTAGCCACTATGCTACCAGAGCTCCCTTTAAATGTATAGAGTGACTTTATTTGTGAAAGGTTCTATATTTTAGGTTCCTCTGTTAATGACTGCCTACTCACTGGTTTGCAGAGCTACATCTATTAATACTGTTTCAGTGATTCCTTCTGACTTTGAGGACTAAATGTCCTGGAATATTGTTTAATAATGGGAATTGTAAGAATTGATAAACTGATTAAATTTTGTAACTCAGTCATAAAATCAAGAAAATGTCAGTGTGACCTAGGAAAAAATGAATTATCTAAACAAAGCAGAGGATATATAACAAACATTTATAAAACCTTGGATTTGTGAAATATATTTTCACAAAGATCTTATCACTCAAAATGCACAAAGCCCTGGTAAGTCATGGAGATCTTTGCATCCTGAGAGGGTACAAGAGATTCTCCTTGCCCTCTGGTGGCATAGTGAATAAGGCATTTCACTGCTAACCAGGAGGTCAACAGTTCAAACCCACCAGCTACTCCATAAGGATTTATAGGCTCAGAAACCCAAAGTGGGGCTGCTGTGAGTCAGGCACGACTCGATGGCAGTGAGTTTTTATTTGTTCGGTATTGAGTAATTACAGCTCTGAGGTATTACCTACAGTATTCTTCTTAGGTTTAATAATCTCTACATTAATTTTATTTATAGTAAACATTACCATATGTAACTATTTCTATTTTTATAATTTTATTATTTTTTTTTTGGTCCAGCATATCTGTTCTGATGTAACACTTAATTTTTTTTTGTTCTCTGGTAGATCATATTTAAAGACTAATGTAGCAACATATTAACTTTCTGAAAAGAATAGTTTCATCAAAAGCTTTGATTAACTCTGATATAAAATATATTGGATTGACATTTCCACATAGCTTTACACAGCTTTCATAGAACAATACCATAGTAAGGTGTGAGTGGTGAAAAGAAAAAGTGTGCCCTTTGAGGCAGGAGTACATTAGTTGTGGAAGTCTGAACTTGTCACCAGTTTGAGTATGACATTTTGGAGAGTTTTCACTTCTCTGAAAGGAATCCTTACTTCTTTTGAGTAGTTAATGGCACAACATTCTGCACAATAAGAAAGTGGGATCTTAGTTTAAATTACATGATTCTTTTCAATGGTTTTTCTCCTGATTTTTCTTATTTTATATATATATATATATACATAATATATATTTATATAGGTATAATGTACTCACTGTCATCAAGTTGGATCTGATCATAGTTACCACTCCTTGGGTTTCTGAGGCGGTATCATTATGGAAGTAGATTGCCCAGTCTTCCACCAGGAGTGGCTGGTGGGTTTGAACTACCAGGCTTCTGGTTAGCAGTCAAATGCCTTAGGCACCATGCCACCAGAGCTCCT
>NW_006921956.1:1185646-1186685 GCF_000298275.1 Orycteropus afer afer | reverse complement strand
AAGTAAGAACCTGATAAAAAATTGACAAAGAATAACATATATTTTTGCCCTTTGAATGCAAACAAGAATAATTGTTCTGAAAAACCCAGTCCAAAATAATTTTTTTTTTTTTTTTGGATCATTGGGTTTCATTTCTTGTAGCCTTTCATGTTATTACCCCAGAGAAAGATGAGGAAAATAGAAAAAACATGATGTGGCCTAGAGGAATCTGGCATCCAAAGGAGGATTTTCCAATGCAAGGTGGCTGTTAAAGAGCTGATAGCAGAAAGTAAGATGTGAGTGTTTACCATCTCCTTTGTGGTGAACACTATAGAGGCCAGAGTGGAGTGACATGTGTGGAGATACCCAGATAGGAATGGGAAGATCCAATAGGTCCCATCAGTGCCTAATTTCCCTCTTTTGTGGTATATTGAGAGTAGAAGCCTCCCAGAGAAGTCCCACAACATGAAAGATATAATCAGTGTCATTCAATTGTACATGTGGAAATTATCAAATCAGCAATCTTTTGTTGTATATATTTTCACCACCACAGTAATAATAATAATAATAATAATACAATAATAATAAAAGATTGCTACTTCCCCCCCTCATTCAAGTGTTTCTGGAACTTTTAATTTTTCATGTTAGATTCTAATTTATTCTTCTTGTCCTTCAACTTTTCTTTCAGGTTTTGTAGCTATTTATTTCTCTCCATTATATTCTGGATGTTAATTTTAGAACTAGCAACTAGTATTACTTTTCTCTTCAACTGATTTTAATCATTTGTCAACTTATTCATGGACATGTGCTTCTAAACGTTAGATTTTTAACTTAGAGAAGATTAATTCATTCTTTTTGCAGCTGCTTCTTTCACTATGTTAAAGATCTGTTACTCTTTTGATATGTATTATCTAACTATTTCTTTAAACATACCAGACTGATGTACAAATGTGTGTGCACTACGAACACACTGAATAAATCTCAGTATCTTACTTTGTTGCCCTCTGGTTCCGCTGCTATTGTTTTGCCTGCTACTGTTCACGGTGCCTTGCTCTCCTGT
>NW_006921956.1:1178148-1184791 GCF_000298275.1 Orycteropus afer afer | reverse complement strand
TAGCTTCAGTGGGCCAGGAGCAGGAGGCAGAGCTGAAGCCCAAGGTCAAGGGGCTTTTACCTAGCTCCTAGAGCCTGGCACTTTGAACTTGGACTTAAAGCCTCCAAATTGTAAGAGAATAAACTCCTGTTTGTTCAAGCAATCCCATTTGTGGTATATTCCTGTCAGAGCCGCACTAGGGAACCGGAACAGTGACCAATGTGCTTATTTCTCCTTCACCTTTGCACTAAATATGTAGTCTGAAAAGCAGAGCTGAAGTTCATCCATGCTCAACAAGTAACTGTGGATAAAAGCCTCTTCAGTTACCAGAGAACCTTTCTGGAGTCAAGTTTTCACATCATCTTTAGCCTCTGAAGATTTCTTCTTTTTTGTTTTTGTTAGCTGATTATGAGATTACAAAGAGGTATTTTATATTGTTCCTGACATTGTTAGGAGCTCTGGTGGCATAGTCCCTAAGGTATGTGACTGCTAACTGGAAGGCTGATGGTTCAAACCCACCAGCCACTCCTTAGAAGGAAGGTTGGGCAATCTACTTCTGTAGTGATGCTGCCTCAGAAACCCAAGGAAATGTCACTATGAGTCAGATTCTACTGGATGGCAGTGTATTGCATTTGCATTGTGTTGACATTATTAGATGTTATCCATAAGAGGATAGTTTAGGAGATGAATGGAACCATATTACTCTATTACTGAAAAGGGAAATGTAAGTTTTGCCCTTACTAAGGAAAGAATGGTCACATAACATCACAGTTAACTAAAATGCTCATAAAAATGTATTGGTTGTCTTTGATATGATCCAGCCACTACTAACAGCCAGATATTTGAAAATAGAACTTTTGGCAAAAGATCCAAAGCTCTTTTTAATATTCCTTGATCTGCCCTTCACATTTCCATCTCATATTTCTTATTGTCAGTGTTCGTGCTTCCATTTTCTGCCTCAAATTTTAATAGTAATTGTAGTAGTTCAGGTTATGGTCAACTTGGCTGGGCCTGGTTTTGAGTGGCTGGGCAGCTGTATGTAGTTATTCCCCAGATGAGACTGGTAATCAGCTCCATGCTGGAATCTGCTGTGAACAGTTGAATAGCTGCCTTAGGGGCATGGTCTGCTTCCAGTATATAAGAAGACACTTTGAGAAAGGTCTTGAGCT
Source organism: Orycteropus afer afer (assembly GCF_000298275.1). Taxonomy (NCBI): domain Eukaryota; kingdom Metazoa; phylum Chordata; class Mammalia; order Tubulidentata; family Orycteropodidae; genus Orycteropus; species Orycteropus afer. The sequence continues at coordinate 1,183,643 of NW_006921956.1, read as the reverse complement.
TTTGGCATATCGGGATCCTGCATTTGGCTGAGTTTTCATCTCAGTGGCCTGCCATGTTGCCTGCCAATCTTGAGACTGTTTCAAATGAACTTGAGCTAGTGGCCTGCGGTGTTGCTTGCTAATCTCGGGACTGTGCCATTTTACTTGTTGATCTTGGGTTTGTCAGCCCTAGAAGCCAGCAAGTACCTGAGTTAAGAGATGCCTCCAGCTCCAGTGAGCCAGGAGCAAGAGGAAGAGCTGAAGTCAAGGTTGAAGGGCCTTCACCCGACCCCTAGAGCTGATACTTTGAACTCAGACTTCTAGCCTCCTAAACTGTAAATTTCTGTTTGTTAAAGCAATCTCCACTTGTGACATTTTCTGTTAAAGCAGCACTAGATGAACAAAACAGTCATGTTGGACACATTTATCTAATTTAGTTGATCACAGTCCTGTCATTTCTGATACTTTAATTACCTGCCACTTTGATTCCACATATATACAGCTATGGAGTAGAGAGACACCTGTTCATTTAGTGAGGTTCATAATCACTGAAACATCTGTCTATATCTGTCTGTCCACACCAATCTGCATGAATCCTTTCTACAAGCACCTGGAAGTGTGTGACCACACTTTTGTGACCACCAAATTTCCAAGTCATTTAACCCCCTCTGCCTCAACTTATTCACAATTGTTATTTGTATAATTTGCAATAAACCAAAAACCAAACTCACTGCTGTCAAGCCAGTCTCAACTCATAGTGACCTCACCTTGGGTTTCCAAGGCAGTATCACTATGGAAGTAGGTTGTCCAATCTTCCCTCCAAGGAGTGGCTGGTGGGTTTGAACTGCCAGCCTTCTGGTTAGCAGTCAAATGCCTTAGGCACTACACCACAAGAGCTCCTACAATTTGCAATAGTCCTCACAAAATATTCAATAAATTGAAACAAGACACTAACTAGTAAGTGATGATGATAGTGATACCGTAACTAGAATTGATGGCAGCTGTATGCAGTGGTTGATTGGAAATCAAATTGCCTGGAAATAAATAATGGTTTAGAATAAAAACAGACCCCCACCATTAAAACTGGAAACCACTTTCCAAAGCTAATCTTTGTTGATGACAAGCCTTAAAACCTGGTAATTTATTCAGTGACAGTCTGTGCTGATTTGTTGTGTTCCTCATAGTATTTGTGGTAACTCTGTACTCTTTTCCTCAATTTGCACTTCATGTCAGTCTGAGGAATGACTTACTCCATGGCTAAATGTATGATTATAATATATTATGTGTGATATTTAGCTATAGTATTTACATTACAAAAAAGAGTTTATAGTTCCTTTGAAACTAAACTGTCTGAACCAAATGAACAGCTCACTTCTAACACTCCAGTAGACCAAGGGCAAACTACAAAGACTCTGGCAAATTGATGGCCTGGAGCCAGCACTTTTATTCAGTGTAGAGTGGGAGAAGTAAAGGCATTTCATAGTATCTGTGGGTGGAGGGGCACTTGACAACAACATGAGAGAACTGACGTAGTTGGCAAAACAAAATCTTCCCTTCAGGTTTTTGTTTTTATAACCAATAAATGATGCCAAAGATCCAAATGCAGAAATAACTAGACAAAAAATACCCATGATCTAGAGAATATCATGGCTTACTATAGTGGGTCTCACGTAAAATTCTTTCTAGTTGCCTATGTATTTTTATCCACCACTCTCCCTCAACCTGAAAATGTGTTTAGCATTTTCATGTTACTCCAGATAATTCTTTTCCACCATAAAAACATAACCTTCCTTTGATACTACTTATTATTACCTTGCCAAATGACAGGCTAACTAATCAACTTAAAGAAACAACAACAACAACATCGTCAGTTCCATCTGATGACAACGCCATGTTTTTCAGAGTAGAACTGTGCTCCACAGGGTTTTGAAGGCTGTCGCCTTCTGGAAGCAGACCATCAGGACTCCCTTCCGAGGGGCATCTGGGTGGGTTCAAATGATCAACTTTTTGTTAGTAGTCAAGAACTTAACAGTTTGTACCACCCAAAGATGTGGACACCTGAAATAGAAATAATTTAATATTTCTTGTTCCAGATACACATTTTATTTTAACAGTGATCTTCCAAACTTCATCTCAGGATTTGTAAAAATTTAATAATGACATTCAGCCAAGCTGAACATAATTAGCAGTTTTTGGTATAATTTGTTCTTTTATTCTTTTTTTTTTTTTTTTTGGTATTCATTCATTCAACAAAGTGTGACTATATGCCTATAAAATATCAGGCACTGTGTTGTTAGTAATGAAAATAAATAAAGTGTTGTCCATCCATGCCTTCTTTAAACCCAATCTAGGATGGGAGGGCATAGATATAATATATACTATTATAGAGGTATGAATATAAAGAAAATACAAGAATAATAGCTAGCCTTGATTCCTCAGAGGAATCAACCAGAAATTCCAGTTAAGTGTTTATATATGTATAGGAATTCACTAGATAGAGAAGATAGGAAAGAACTCTCTAGTCAGGTAGAGGGAATGGCATGTACAAAGTTCAGAGAGAGAAAAAGACATGGTTTCATCAAATAACTGAGTAGTGAGTGAGTGAGGCTGATAAAATAGACTGTGGATAGGTTATGAAAAACCCAGTCTGCTATGCTGAGAAATCTAGGCTTATAAATGAATGTGATGACAGAGCAGAGAAAAGAATTCAGGTAATGGAAGATTGTAATCAGAGGGACCATTTCAGAGATCTTCTTTTATGATTTTAGTTAAAGATGATGAGTGTGTAAATTGAAAGGGATTGTGGTTCCAAAGTGAAGGGGATACAGCTGAACGATATTTGAGAGGAGAATTCAAGAATGCTAGATTATTGCTTGGCTCTGGATTATCAAAGAGAGAGGAGTTCAAATACTCTAGGTTTCTACCTTGAGTGGGTGGGTAAATGCTACTGATCTTAATTGAGAATGTGAATAAGGAAGATAACCAGGAAATAGTGTCACTGGATATGTCAAACAAAAAGTTTCAAAAATGTATTGAGTGAAAATTGCATAAGAGTTTGCAGAAACTTCAAGCATAATTTAGTATAAAATACATATCTTTAGATATGGCAATCTTTATATTAGGAAGAGCATTTTCAGTGGAACATATGGTGCAAAAATAGATAAAATTATACATAGATGGGCAGAATTAATATAGAATTGCACCTGATTTTTTTTTTAATGAAGTAAGACTTAAAGTCTTATGCTGGAAATATATCTAATGATTCATAAATTAAATCTATATTGTTGGGTGTCTACTCCACACCAACTGCTTTTTTGAGTATTAGTACTCTAGTAGTGAACAAGATGTACAGAGACTGTGTTCTTGTTGCGTGTTAGATCACATAATTAGCGTAATTACAGATTAAGATAATTGCTATAAGGGGCATTAAAATGACGTAGAGAGTGATGAGGTACCCAATCCAAATATGAGGGTTAGGGAGGAAGTGTTTTTTGAAGCTGCAACTTAAATATGGAAAATCCCTGTAAAAACTGAAGATAAGGGCATTTAGGAAAAGGACTAACCAAAACCAAACCAAACTCACTGCCGTCCAGTCGGATCTGTCTCATAGCCACCCCTCCATGGGTTCCCAAAGTCGTAAGTATCACTCTGGAAGTAGATTGCCCAATTTTACCAGTCAAATGCCTTCGGTACTAAGCCACAAGAGCTCCTACATGCAAAGCCACAGGGAGTCCCAGAAAAACTCTCCACCAAAAGAGATTCTTCTTTTTCGCTGTCTTCCCCAGTGTGAAGGTGAAATAATCCAATTTCAGACAAGCTAAATCTGAGAGAATTCACTGGGGTTTATGTGTATTGAAAAAAAAAAAAAAAATAGAAGGGATTCTTCAAGGAGAGGAAAAGAAGAAAACATAAGATTGGATGGGGAGCAACAGAAAGGATAAAAAGTGACAAGTATAAAATATTTTTGTACAAAACAATGATGATGATTACTTGTGGTCTTTATAAATAACAATGAGATAGAGAAGTAAAAGGAATTAAATAATTGTAATATTGTCACATTATTCAGTGACTTAGTTTCTTATGACAATTGTTGGTAGGTGTCATCAAGTCAGTTCCAACTCTTAGAGACCCTTTTGTGCAACAGAGTGAAACACTGTCCGACCATATACCGTCCTCACAACTGTTACTGTGTTTGAGCTCATTGTTGAAACCACTTTGTTCGTTCCTTTCGTTGATGATCTTTTTTGTTTTTGTGGACCCTCTACTTTACCAAGCATGATGTCCTTTTCCAGGGACTGGTCTCTTCTGAAAATATGTCCAAAGTACATGAGACAAAGTTGCCTAAAGAGACATTCTGGCTGTAGTTCTTTCAAAACAGATTTGTTCATTCTTCTGGCTGTCCATGGTGTATTCAGTATTGTCAGCAATGTGATTCAAATGCATCAATTCTCCAGTCTTCCTTATTCGTCATCCAGCTTTTGCATGGATATGAGGTGATTGAAAATATCATGGGTTGTGTTAGGTGCACCTTAGTCCTCAAAGTGACATCATTGCTTGTTAACACTTTAAAGAGATCTTTTGTGACAGATTTTCCCAATGCAATATGCCGTGTGATTTTTTTGACTACTGCTTCCATGGGCATAGATTGTGAATCCAAGTAAAATGAAATCCTTGACAACTTTAGTCTTTTTCTCCACTTATGATGATATTCTTTGTTGGTTCTGTTGTGAGGATTTTTGTTTTCTTTCAATTGAGCTGTAATCCATACAAAGGCTGTATGTAGTCTTTCACCTCCTCTCAGTAACTGCTTCAAGTCCTCTTTGCTTTTAGCAAGGTTGTGTTATCTGCATATCCCAGGTTGTTAGTAAGTCTTTCTCCAGTCTTGATGTCTTGTTCTTCTTCAGATAAAGCAGCTTATCAAACTATTTGCTCATCATATAGACTGAATATGTATGGTGAGATTGAATATGTATGGTGAAAAGATCCCTGGGAATCATTAAAATGTCTTTAATGAACAGTAATGTTTTGTGTCAAAACTGTGGAGGCTCAGAGTCCAAATTCAGGTCTTCGGCAGAGTCACACTCTCTCTGATGTAGGGGGATATCCTCCCTTGTTTCTTCCAGGTTATGTTAGTCACAGGGGTCTTTTGGCATTGTTTAGCTTTCAGATGTATCTTCACATGGCTACTATCTTCCCATTATGTGACACTGTCTCTTCTCCTGTTTTAGAAGACAAAACTCAGAAGGAATTTGGACTCTGCTATGACTTTATTAACCAAACGAGTTAATAGAGAAAGAACCCATTTCCAAACAAGGTCATATTTATAGGTAGTATTTATTCAACGTATCTTCTTTGGGGACAAAATTTAATCCATAGCATCTGGAATGTGAAAAAGAAGTAAGTAATTTAGTAATGGCTAGCATAAATTCAAGGAGCTCTGGTAGCATAGTGGCTAAAGCACTTGACTGCTAACCAGAAGGCTGGCGGTTCAAACCCACCAGCCACTCCTCGGAAGG
>NW_006921956.1:1151846-1176818 GCF_000298275.1 Orycteropus afer afer | reverse complement strand
GGATGAATCAGAAAAGACTGGATAAACATGGAGGCTTGAGAAGATGCATCCACTTCCTCTCTCTCTCTTTTTTTTTTTTCACTCTAATCTTCCATTAAGATGAAACGATATGTGTACATATGTGGTGTGTGGCATGCATGTGTGTGTGTGTGTGTGTGTGTGTGTGTGTGTGTGAGTATAAATTCTTTGAGGTCATTGGAAACCAAATAAAGGATGTCATTAGTAGAGTGGAAGTTATAAGAACTTAATAATGGAAAGTATATGAGGCCAGACTGATGAAGGCAGAGGAACATCAGAAGGAGAAAAGTAATTGAAATGTAAGAGCAAATTTGGAGAAACTCCATGTTGAGAGTAAATAAATACTCAATTGGGGTCATTAATAAATAAGAGAGTTTAGAACACAGGACTTGATGATAGCTGTGACTTAGACACCTATATTAATCAAATCTCTGTTAGTACTTGATTTTGGCTAAATCTTCCACTCAGAATTGCACTCAGAAAAAACTGCTCTATCCAACTGAGATCTTACATTTGGATATAGGAGTATGGAAAGAAAGCATGTCAGAGTCTAATATAACTCTAGACCAAGAGGGTGAAATTGTTTTAGATAATTATTTGGAAAGTCAAGAATGTATGTTTTAAGTGCTAAAGCAACCACTAAGAATAGATTTAAAGACCATATACCTAAAAGAGTGAAAAAGAGATGATTTTTTAAATCTGAAAATGTCATAAAAGAGAAAAAGGTAAATAGACAAGATAAAAGAAATAGACATTACATAGATAAGATGGTAGATCTAAAGCAAATATATTACTAATTGGATTACATTGTCCAGCTAAAAATAAAGATTGTGAAATCAGATAGAAAAAAAAAAAAGTATGCTTTCTAAGAGACAGGCATAAAAATTGAGGCTAGAAAAATGATGAAAGTAAATGGATGAAAAAGGCTTAACATGAAAATACTAACTAGAAAAAAGTTGAAACTTAATGTCATTGAGTTGATTCTGACTCGTAGTGACCCTACAGCACACAGTAGAACTGCACCCCAGGGGTTCCAAGACTGTTTAAGGAACCAGAGTGCTTCATCTTTCTTCCCCAGAGCAGCTGGTGGCTGACCTTCGGGTTAGCAGCCGATGCTTTAAGTGCTGTTCCACCAGACTCCTTAAGAGAAAGTTAGCAGAACTGTATTAATACTGAATAAAATAAAAATTTCAGTTTTATTAGAGAAAAACCAAATCACTCTTGATAAAAACATTACTTCCCTAGGAAGATATAAAAATTTTAAATATAATACCTAGGTGGCACAAAACGCTAAGCATTTGACTCTTAGCTGAATGGTTGGCAGTTCAAACACACACAGACATGCCTCAGAAGACAAGCCATGTGATCTTCTCGGAGGGCAGACTTAAAGCCTTGATGCAGTTCCATTCTGACACACATGGGGTTATCATGAGTTGGAATTGACTCAATGGCAACTAACGACAAATGTTGTGACTCGCCATGGAGTGACTCATGGTCACCGTAACTGTAACAGAACAGCACATTCCTCTATACCATGCCATCTTCATTGATGGCTGGTAAATTTGAGTGCATTGTTGTGGCGATCATATGTATAAGACACACTGAGGGGTTCCCCTGACCATCTACTGCACCAAACATGATGTCTTGTGTAGGCATTCATCTTTCCTGATGACAGGTCTAGACCTGCATCTTCATCCTTGCTACTAAGGAACACACTGGTTTTATTTCTGCTCTGAGCAATCTATTCCTTTTCCTGGCGGTCCTCGGTGTATTTGATATTCTTTGCCAATACTGCAGTTCAGATACATCAATTCTTCGCTGTCCTTTTCCTTTGTCCAGCTTTCACATGCACATGAGGTGATTGAAAAGCCCATGGTTTGATGACCATAGTCATCAAAGTGATCTCTTTGCGTCTAAAAACTTTAAAGACACCTTTAGTAGCAGATTTGCCAGATGCTCTTTTAAAGGAATTGTATGCAGAAGTTCCCTCCAGTTTTCTCTCTTTCTTTTCTTCCTTTTTCGTTTAAGCTGATTTGAGTAAAGTTTGCTCTCACTTCTGGGAAAAAAAAAAAAAAAAGAGCCTTAACTGATAAAATCCTTTCTTCCTTATGTCTGAATTTCCATATTCTTTGACTATAGGCCATTCTGCCCCTGACTCATGGTAACACTGTTATAAAAACAATTTAGCAAGAGTTTCTTTAAAGGGCCATTCTGGGTTAAGCATAGAATTTAATTTAATTAACTAATTGGAACTAGTATACATTCACTCTGCACTGCTAGCTCCTACCGGAACCCTGGGTAGTGAGTCTACTGTAATGTCTCCAAGCTCTTACCTGCTGGGATGTATGGGCAGAACCAGGTTTTCTGATGTGAACTGAGAGATGCAGGGAGAATTAGTATCTCACATAAGGAAGGGGCCATAAGCAGGAGCCAGCCGTCTGGAGGGTTCCTTAACATTTGGTTTCCATTTGATCCTTCCTTAGCTGCAGCTTGTCAGAAAATAGCTTGGCTAATGCTACTCAGCAAATTCTCTCAAGGGTAAAAATTCACACTGAGTTTTTCTCAGGTCTGATGACTAAATCTCCCACTTCATTTATTACTTGGGCTCAATTTATTCTCTGGGGGAAACATGGAATACAAGTGAAACATTTTGTAGGAAAAAGGTTGAGAGATGAGCCACGTCTGTTTCCCCAAAGCCGTGTTTTGTCACATCCATCCAGAATAAGAACAGCCATCTAAAAAGCATTTCAATGTTGCATTGGAAAAAAAGGGAAAGACAACAGGAAATGGTCAGAGAGCTAAACGTAACGGATTTCAGCTCTGTCTGCTAATACTTAAAGAATGCGATGGTGGTCCTTCCCTCTAACTTCATAGGTAAATAGTTATTTTTTTTCATTTTGGGAAAGCAATTGTAGATTTTGTTGAAAAGCTTAGCCACTAGAGGGTCCCTTTGTTCAAAGTCACAGCATATAATGCTGAAGGATTTTCACATGAGAAAAAAAAGAGACAGACAGTTATAGCATTGAACCATGGATAAAAATGAAAAACAAGAGTTATGAGGTAGTCGGACTGGTTTAACTCACCAATATCCACGTGTATTCCACTGCAGGCTATTGGCAGTGTACTTAAATGAAATTGCTTCTCTCTGGAGAAGGAAATGATTTTTCTATAAAATGTACTATAACATATTGATAATTATTGATTCTTACTGGCTAGATTATTTAACATCAGAGCAAAGGATTGTTTAGGGCCAGTGGGCTGTACTTTTCCCCCACAGAAAGTCTGAAAGCTATGTTGAAAAGGGGAAAAACTGTATTTGGCATGAGATATTAAGCTTAGATTGAATTAATTCAGGAAATGTATGAGCTTCTGCCTTAGGATGAACTGTATACAAATAATGTCATTATCAAACATTAGTGCTAGTTGTTTTGGGTGACTTTGTACCTGACCTGAAATTGTCCTGCCTTAACTGGGTTTGAAAGTGGCAGTGGGTGGACATATAACGGGGAGATCAGATCTTAAACATTTCCTGCTCTTGCTGAGAAACCTGAGGGGTCCAGATGATTGCTAGCAAAAATGTATCCCAAGGCTGAAGACTCTATCAGCATTGTCTAAATCACGTTAGGCCCATTTTTAGTTTTGCTGACAGTGACAATGTATTTTCAGTGCAGCCAAGGCAGTGAGTCAGATTGGAGTAATTACCCTGTGTGGACAACTGATTAAGCTGGGGAATATTTCATGGCTGCAGCTTTTGTACTTGGTTCATGCATACATATATATATTTTTTCATTGATATGTTCTGAAGATTCCTCTTCAAATATGTAAATTTAATTGGTCTTCCAGGGGTTTTTGAATCTTACAGTGTTTAAAAAGTCTTTAGTTCTCTTAGATCACTGATTCTTTTGAATTAGACAGACTCTTTAATCTGTATTTTCATTTGACAGTCATGTGTGTATCATTATTGTTACTATTATTATATATAAACTTCACATCATGCATATAGAAAGTAGAGAGCTGAGATTTAAAACCAGGATTGTTAGACTTTTGGACAATCATTCCCTTCTTCAGATATATACATATCAAACTTTTACACTCTTCAAAGAACTCCACATTGGGTACAACTGGTTCGTACCTGTGAGTCTACTAAAGTGTTCACATTGAATTATGCTCCACTTTTTCTTATAGAAGGGGAGGGATCTTAAAGGAAAGGCTTTTGGCTGGTTCATCTTTGTGTTGTAGGTCTCATATAGCACAAGTGAATTTTCAGGCAGTTCTTCCTACCAGTTTTTGTGTATTCATTAATCCATCCATCAGTTAAATCAATCACTCATTTATCTTTCAAATCATTTTTGACATTCTCCCCTGTTTCAGGGATTCTAATTGCCAGGGATACAAAAATAAATTAGCCATAATGCATATCGCCGAAAGAATTGGACCAGTAGTGAGTCACATATGTTTAAGTGCATAGTTCGAATGTAAGGTGTTAGGTGCAATGATAGAGAAATGCCCAGGCAGGGGCTCTTGGAAGCTGAGAGATGTACATCCCTCTCACTTCCTGAAGCTCATAGTATAATTAAAATAAAGAAACAACAAATGAGACATTACAACAAATATTGTTTTATTTTAAATGCTTTCATGTGAAACACAGAAAAGTCTAGTGAAATATAATTTTGCTACTTATAATTATTAAGAATATTTCTAAAAATAATATTTCATAGGATAGTGCAGATATTGTAGTTTTATGTGAGGATACAAGTTTAAACTAAATGAATATATTCTTTCAACACTATTGGTAAAACTCTGCAGCTACAAAAGATTTAAATTTGAATCTTTTCCTGAGTAGGAGATCTGAGTTCTGTGATAACCTACTAATTCCATTCTATGTGATATCGGGAATAATGCGTTTCTCTTCAAGGAAGCTAATTTGCTCATAAACAATTTGCAAATAGGGGAATGGTGTCAGTATAACTTTTGGGTTAGAGAAACTCTTGATTCACGTGGATTTTTCTGTACTGTTATTGTTGTTAGGTGGTGTTTAGTTCGTTTTTGACTCCTAGTGATCCCATGGGACAAAGTCGAACTGCCCCATAGCATTTCCGAGGCCATGATCTTTATGAGAGCGGATCTCCAGGCCTTTCTCCTGTGAAGCTGCTGAGTGGGATCGAACTACAAAATTTTGTTAGAAGCCAAGTGCCATCTTTTAACCTTTATGTCATCTTTCAAGCACTGAAAGGAAGAAGAAGGAGAAAATTAAAACTTGACATCTGTGTACCTTTAGTGCTAGTAGTGACTGTTTCAGTGGCTTCCCGAACCACTGCTCTGTCTTCTATGGGCAGCAGATGTAGAGGTTGGGATGATTGTCTATTCATTCTTTGAAAAATATGTTGAAGAAGCCTAGATCAGATTTTGAAACATGATAATGTTAGTCATCATGAGAGGCAAGGAGCCCTGGTAGTACAGTGGTTAAGCCCTGGGCTGCTAACCAAAAGGTCGATGCTTTAAACCCACTAGCTGTTCCATTGGCAAAGATGTGGTAATCTGCTTCTGTAAAGATTTACAGCTTTTAAAACCTTATGGAGCAGTTTTACTCTGTCCTACAGAGTCACTGGCAACTCTAGTAGCGTAGTGCCTAAGGCATTTGACTGCTAACCAGAAGGCTGGTGGTTCAAACCCACCAACCACTTCTTGGAAGGAAGATGGGGCAATCTACTTCCGTAGTGGTACAGCCTCGGAAACCCAAGGAGGGGTTGCTATTCAACGGCACATAACAACAACAACAAAGTTACTATGAGTTAGGACTGACTCAATGGTAATGGGTTTGGTGTGGTTTATAAGAGACAAACACTCTTAGGTGCCTACATTTCAAAGAAGGAAGCAGGAATGTGAGATTTTTAGGCTACAAAAGATCAACTGGTTGTCTTGTGGGGAGCTAATGAGATTTAACTGTGAAACTAACTGGGTTGTTATTTTCTTGTTAGTGCTCTGGTTTAAAAGTCCCACAGATTTTGAGAGATTCCAAACATTATTTACTCCATAACAACTTTTTTTTTTAACTGCATGATTCTTCAGAATGTAAGATTTTTCAGAAACATAGGTATGTGATGTTATAGCAGAGTATACGATTCTGCATAATTATTACCAACTCTACTCCCCAGAGATTATAAATTCTACAAGGAAAAGATTGTATCATTTTTGTTCTATAGTATGCTGTCAATGCTTTGCGGAGTGTCTGACATGCAATATGTACACAGTTGATAGTTCACGAATAAATGAATGCAGTTGTTGAGCCTCAATGTATGAGCACAAATTAACTTTGAAGGGATGAAGAGTAAAAGAAGGCATTCCAGATGCTGTGGTTTCCATCTGAGACCAGAAATTTGAAAAGTTCTCTGTGGCTGGAAGCTTTAGAAACACGGAAAAGAAAGCTTGGAGAGTAAGGGGAGTGTCTCATGCTGGAGAACCATGCTAGCCACATTAAGAAGACTGGCTTGTAAGTGGCAGCCATGGAAGTGAAGAAGGATCTCATGATGGAGAGAGAACTGTTGGCTTGGATCTTGAGGCTACCTGGACTGGAACTGTGTATTTGCTAGGTATCCCTGTATGCCCAAATGTGGGGGAGGTAGGAAGCAACCAGAGGATTTTCCAAGGGAGTGAGTGCAAGGGATTCAGAGTGATTGTTCTGAGAGAACTGATCTAGGCATGGGATCATGTGGAGTGAGTGCTTTGAGAAAATAATATTTCCCCTTGCTAACCTTTTAGGATTAATGAGCATGCATGCTCTCTGCCAGAAAGGGCTCACAGAAGTGCAATCCACAGCAGATATTCTATTGGGGGGAATCCCCTCGGAGAAAGTCAAGGAGTTTTGAGACTGTTGAGAGGACAGTGTCTTGATTTGATTCATTTACTCTCTTAACTTCATTTGTTCTTGCTGGATCACTTTCTCACTCTTGATTTAATACTCATTTGAATAGTGATCAGTATCGCTTATGGTGATGGGAGGTTTAGGAAAAACAACCTCAATGCTTTATTATTATTTCTTTTAAATTTTTATTTTGGTTTGGGTGAACATTTACAGAGCAAATTCATTTTCCATATGGCATTTCATACACATTTTGTTTCATGACATTGACTGCAACTCCCCACAATATAATAGCTCTCTTCCCACTTCTTCCCTGTAGTTATCTCTTCCCTATGTCCTTTCTTCCCATGAGCTACCCCCCTCACCCCCGGCTATCCCCCTGTGCAAACACTGCCCTTACACTCTCCCAAGCTTCATTGATCGATCTTGTTTGGTTGGAAACCACAGGAGTGAGTTCAGTTCCAAATCTGAAGGGTAACTAAGGGCCACAGTCTTAGTGGTCTCCCCAGGCTCTATCAGACCAGTAAAGCTGGTCCTTTTTTTTTTTAAGAGTTTGAGTTTTGTTCCACATTGTTCTCTTACTCTATCAAGGGTCTCCCAACGCTTTATTAAATGTTAATGAAGGATCTGACTCCCAGACTGATTCTTCTTAAATTTTAAATTACAAAATGACAAAACAAAGTGAATGACATAAAATGCTGTTAATTTTTGTTGTGTGGGACTATGGGAGTGACTGTCCTGCCTATTTGGGCTAAGGGTAAATTACTAAAGGACATTTTAATATTATTCAGAGTCTCAGGTATTGGTGATGATTGTCAATCATGACTGAATTGAAGGCGGCAAAGTAATACTTTGAATATAGTAACATGATGGACAGAATATCTCTTACCTCTTATGCAGTACCATTTTGCTTAAAAATCTGATGATGTTCTTTAAGCTGAAAGGCTTTGAAGGTAAGAATCTTTACTTTAAAAAAGTATTTCCATGTTCTAAATGTGTTGCCATATTATTGCAGCAAGAAATCCAATCAGAAAGAAAGGAAGGAGGTTTAATCTGTGCTGAGTGTTTTGTTAATCACTGTGGGTTTTACAAAAGAATTTTATACCAGTTCCCAACCCATGAAGGGCTTGCATAAAACACCTCTTCTATTGAACCAAGACAAGAAAACTAACAAAGAAAGCACACAAAAAATTAAGGGCATACTATCCCACTCTTCCAGTTTAATAGATTTTATCCATATTGTCTCTGCCAGCCTACTTTATTTTATCCTTTATTTTATTTTATTTTTTTTAAAAGAAACCATGTGTCAAGGAGAGAATTGCCTGCCTCCAGTCTGATCATTTTCTTCTTTTTTTTCCATACAATTCATAGACTATCATGCCATTAGGAGCAGGTGCTGCAACGTTTTGTTCCATTTTATGTCTTTCCAATTTTCTATTTTGGTTCTCAGGAAAATATTCTGAGCTTTGGGTTAATATTGGTGCACAGACAAAGCATGCATTGGGAATTATATGCTGAAATTAGTTATTTTTAAAGGGCATCTTTCCAAATTGGACTTGATATGAGCTCTATTAACAGGCATGATGGCTGGCTGAAAGAGACAAATCAAGAAATATGACAAAAAACTAGGTAGCTGGTCTCGTTTTACATCTTCATTAATGATTGAATAGGAGCAAACAATACATTACATTCAGGTAATATGAATTCATTAGGTTTTGAAAGCCCAACTGAAGGCAGGGAAATAATTTTTTTAAAAGCCTGAAAATTTAGAATTGATTGAAAAAGACTGAGCTAAGAGAGGAAACTTTTCAAAGGTTGAGAAAAATTAACATTCAGCTCCAACACTTAATGCATAGAGTGTCTTGTTAATGAGAACTACTGAATACCTCAGATTTACAATGGGGAGAAAATTTAATGGACCTTGCAATATGACCCAAGGGTGGAAAGATAAAGGTAAATTGGTATATTGTGTCTAATATATGAATTTAAGAGTGTAGGCATTTTATACAAAAAGAAAATATCACCCACAGTTAGTCTTTTACAATTCAATCACCAAAAATAAAAGCCAGATAATTTTTTTTATATGTAAATCATGCATAACTCCTATGCTGAAATTCTGTTTCCTTCCTACAGCTACTAGAATCTTATCCACGTCCTGCTATAACTCACAAGCCAAGGACACAGTAGTTTCTCCTCCATCCACTGAGGATGCAACTATGAATAAAACAGGGAGACTTCTGTCCTTATTGAGCTTATATTCTAGTGGAGGGAGACAGGCCATACAATAAATAAAGTAATGATAATCGATGATAGTAATAAACATGTAAAGAAACTTTGGGTAAAACTCCAAGGAAAATTAAAAATAACAAAAGTGAAAGTAATAATAAGTATAAATTGTGAAGCCTTGAAAAGACTATGTTAATTGCATTTATGTTAAATCTTTTAAATGCAAAATGTAAATGAGCAAATTTACCTAAAAAATAGTGGCTTGAAATATTACCAATCACTTATTATTTTCACATATTTTGGGAGATTAGCTGGACTCATCTGGGTAGTTCCTCCTTAGGGTCTCTCCACTGTTTCATTTAAATGGTGACTCATGTTGAAGTCATCTCTAAGACTTTACTCATTTGTCCAGTACCAGAACTGAGACAACTCAAACAGCTAGGGGTAGAACAGGTCGTTGGGTATCTCTTTCAATCTCTATGTGGTCTATCCTTGAGGTCTCTCAACATGATGTTTTCAGAATAGCTGGTCTTATTGGGGTCTCCAAACATGGAGAGAGACAGAAAGAGAGAGAGAGATATTAAGTAAGAGATGAGAGCTGTATTGCCTTTTAGGACTAATCATGGATGAATCAGTGTCACTTCTACCATAATCTATTGGTTGAGAGAGTTATAAAGGTCCATGCAGTTTCAAGGGGAGGAAACAATTACCATCTCTGGACAGCTGGACATCAACATGATGTTGTAAAGCACATGGAGTGGGATGTATATAAGGATCATCTTTGGAATTTTCTATATTGTCAAATAATAGTTAATACTCTATCACATACAAAGTAGTTTGATGGATTTTCTGGTGTATAAAATTTAAGAGATTGTAGCTCAATAAGGATAAATAAAACCAAATTACAATGAAAATTGAACAAACGTTACATAACAACAGATAATAGAAGAGCTGGTATGAAATATTGTGTGATTTTTTCTGACATAATGACATAAAACAAAAAAACAAACTCACTGCTGTCGAGTTGATTCTGACTCATAGCGGCCGCTTCCTTGGGTTTCTGAGGTGGTATCTCTGTTGAAGTAGATTGCCCAGTCTACCTTCCAAGGAGTGGCTGGTGGGTTTAAACCTATGGTGGGTTTGAACTGCCAGCCTTCTGGTTAGCAGTCAAATGCCTTAGGCACTACACCACCAGAGCTTCTCATATAATGACATAAAGACAATGTTTTTTAAAATAAATTTTGAGGAAAGAGATAATTATGGAACATTCTGAGAAATTTCATGATAGAGAAGAATTTTAATCTTCTAGACTAGATTGTAGTTTAGGAAATGGAGAAGACATCCCCAAACTACAGAAGTGCAGATAAAGGCCTAGAGATGCAAATATTATTGAAAGCTCTAATCTGAGGACAACAAAAAGACATGGAATATTTCTCAAGGACGTTGTTACAAAAATAATAGTAATAATAATAATAATAATAACAACTATGAAATTCCAAAGAGACTAAAAAGATCACAAGGTGTAAACACTTAATGTATTTTCATTGTGTTAGACGAGTGAGGGATGAGAAAATGGAAAATTAAGGACTTAGCCCTCCTTGAGTTGTTAACTGGAATTTGTTAGGGGAATTAGTGATAATACAATAGTAGAATATTTGTATGTTAGAATTTTCACTGTAATTATGATCAGGTAAAATAAATAACCATTATTAGGAAACATTTTTCTCAAAAATTTCTGTACTTAAGTATGAAACAGAGATGTCCTGAGAAAGGGAGCCAAATGATAAGTCCCTTGCCTTTTATGAACTTGTCTTAGATGTCACCCAGTCACTTCAGCCAATTCTGTTGACTGAGGCAGTTACATAGATCTGTGCAGGTTCTAGAAAATGAGGGAATGTGACAGCATTTCATTCCAAGAATGGTACAGCATATTATACATGCTTCTTCATTTCATACTGGAAAAGTAAAAGCCAGAATAATAAGAGATGTTGCTGGCTCTCGATTGTTCATCTGCCAGACTGAGAAAGCCTTGAAAGTTGAGAATTGTGCTTATTAATATTTCTATCTCAGTGGTTCATACAATGATTGACACAAAGTACATTTTTGTTGAATAAAGGAGAGCAATAGTACTTACCTGAGTAACTGTTTAAGATTTTTTAAAATCAAGCCCAACTATCTCCAGAAACGTTTTCTCATTTCAACTACCAAGGTTAGCCAAGTAGAGTATAGACAACCCCATTGGTAAGATTTACCATGTAAACAAACCAACGATGTGTGTCATTCTCTAAAATTTTTGGGTTGGTCAGTTTCATAGTTGTTTTCATGGAGCTTGTAAATTTATATCACTGGGGAATGAAGAACGTTTCACTGACATTTTTCAAATTAAAAAAAACAAATTTTGGTAGTTAAGGCTGTTGGTCCGTTTGGTTGGGCCTGGTTGAGTGGCTGGGCAGCTCTAGGTAGTTACTCCCCGTGATGAGACTGCTAATCGACTCCACAGTGGAATCCTCTGTGAGGAGCTGAGCAGCTGCCTTAGAGATATGGTCTGCTTCCTGGATATAAGAAGATGCTTTGAGAAAGATCTTGAGCTTTTGGCACAACTGGATCCTGCATTGGCTGAGTCTTCATCTCAGTGGCCTGCCGTGTCATCTGCCAATCTTAAGACTGCTTCTGGGCTTGAACTAGTGGCCTGCTGTGTTGCTTGCTAATCTTGGGACTGTGCCATTTTACTTGCCTACTTTAGATTTGCCAGTCTCAGCAGCCAACAGCTGTCTGAGTTAAGAGACGGCTTCAGCTGCAGTGGGCTGAGTGCAAGAGGCAGAGCTGAAGCCAGGGTCAAAGAGCTTCATGCAGCCCCTGGAGCTGGTACTTTGCACTCAGACTTCTAGCCTCCTAAACCGTAAGACAATAAATCCCTATTTGTTGACATGATCTACTTGTGGTATTTCCTGTTAGAGTAGCATTAGATAACCAACAAAACAACAACAACAAAGAATAATTTTTAGATTGAAATCAATGAGAAAAAGGCTCGCCTCACTGAAATTCATGGCATCTA
Organism: Orycteropus afer afer; assembly: GCF_000298275.1. Taxonomy (NCBI): domain Eukaryota; kingdom Metazoa; phylum Chordata; class Mammalia; order Tubulidentata; family Orycteropodidae; genus Orycteropus; species Orycteropus afer. Next base: position 1,164,660 of record NW_006921956.1, on the reverse strand, counting down.
TGAATCTATCTTCTTAAAGCAAGTGACACTTGATTTCTTTACAATATCTGTTTCTACTGTGCCTGTCCTTTAATGGGACCTTGTTAGGTGCTGTCAGGTTAGCTCTACGTAGCAACCTTATGTACAACAGAATGGAACACTGCCCGTCCTGTGCCACCCTCACAATCCTTGTGCTTGAGCCCATCATTGCACTCGCTATGCCAATCCATTCCAACGAGGGTCCTCCTCTTTTTTGCTCATTCTCTGCTTTACCAAACATAATATTGTTTTCCAGGGAATGGTCCCTTATGACAATATGCCAAAGCAGGTGAGATAAAGTCTCACCATTCTCACTTGTCAGTAGCATTCTGGCTGTACTTCTTCCAGGACAGTGCGTTCTTCTCAAAGTACGTGTTATTTTCAGTATTGTTCACCAGCACCACAATTCAAAGGTATCAACTCTTCATTGGTCTTCCTTATTTATTGTCCAACTTTCACTGGCATATGAGATGAAAATACCATAGTTTGGGTTAGGCTGACCTTAGCCTTCAAATTGATATTTTTGCTCTTTAAAACTTTAAAGAGGCCCCTTGCAGCAGGTTTGCCCAGAGCAAGATGATGTCTGATTTCTTGACTGCTGCTTCCACAGGTGTTGATTATAGATCTAAGTAAAATGAAATCTTTGAGAGCTTCAATCTTTTCCCCATTTATCATGCTGCTGTTTTTTGGTCCAGTAGCGAAGATTTTGGTTTTATGTTGAGGTGTAATCCATACTAAGATTATAGACTTTGATCTTCATCAGTAAGTGCTTCAATTTATCTTCACTTTCAACAGGTAAGGCTGTGTCATCTGCATATTGCAGGTTAATGATCTTTCCTCCAATCCTGACACTACGTTCTTCTTCATATAGTCTAGCTTTTCAGATTTTTTGCTCAGTGTACACATTGAACAAATATAGTGAAAGGATGTAACCCTAACACACACCATTCATGATTTTAAACCATGCAGCACCCCCTTCATCTGTTTGAATGACAGATGCTTTATTTATGTACAGGTTCTTCATACATACAATTAAGTGTTCTGGAACTCCCCTTCTTCACAATATTATCCATAATTTTTTATGATCCACACAGTCAAATGCCTGTGCATAGTCAAGAAAACACAGGTAAACTTTTTTTTTTTGGTATTATTTGAACTTTATGTCATAACAAGGATTGTGAGGCTGGCACAGGACCAGGCAGTGTTTTGTTATGTTGTGCATAGGGGTGCTATGAGTCGGAGCCAACTCAAGGGCACCTCACAACACATGTCATATTTATGTCTGTTTTGCAGGGAATTACTTAATATGGCTCTTCTAGCCGTGGTCTTTTTGACTTCCACCAGATGACTGAGTGGAATTATATAAATGTGAGGTGTGTTGTTCTCTACTAAGAGATTGGATAGCTTGTTACTAGTGTAAATATGGTCCACAGCACCCTTGTGGAGGTGAGATCACACAAAAAAAATGTATATAGAACCCTAATATGGGTCAGTCTTGCCATCACTAGGCTTAAACTGAGCCATCCCCGAGGCAGAAAAAGGTGCTCTCACTGCCATCAAGGAAGAGCAGCCAGGAGTGGAGCATGTCCGTGAACTTGAGATCCCTGCACTGGACCTCCTTGGAGGAAAGATGATGATGCCCATGACCATTTTGTAATATCCCATTCTTAGGGATCTGCTTAGAGTGACCTGAAACCATAAATTCATAGCAGCATTCAAATCAAATTGTGTAGTGTTTGTATAATCAGCAACAAATACTGATCCTGTAAAAGAATGGGAGAAGGAGAGTTTGAGCAAAATACTGCTGAAGGTTAATTGATAAACCTTCACATACCCTGATTCCAGAGTCACCACTGAAGGAGCATTACTCCCCTATCTCATTTTCAGTTACAGCAGTGATTCAATTCATAATGCAGCTATTTAGATATGTGTTTATACCTCTCCCCAGTACAAGTTCTACCTGACATTGCCGTGTTATGCACTAATACACTGTTTGGTGCTTTCCCTGAGTGGAATGAAGACTGACGACACAAGGTGCTGATACTGAATGAGATGATACTATTTCCCCCCATATACAGGGATCCTCTTGGAATAATTTCTACCACAAATCTAGGATTTTTAAATGGAAAGCAATTGATAAGGCTTGCATAAATGCTGCTGCTTCCAGCATCTTTACTAAAATGTTATAATAAGCCTTTCAATGTTTTTTGTTTTGTTTTGTTTTTTGCTGTTTCATAGCCTCCTCTATTCACACATCAATATATCATGGATGTATTTTCATGCTGGTACATGTAGACAATAGCTAACATCTACTGAGTTCTTACTGTGTGCTGGGTATTCCTCTCAGCATTTTCCATGAATTATTGCAGTCAGTTGCACAATAGCTTAGGAAGTAGGTATTATTATTTCCCCCATTTTACCGAAGAGGCAATATAGAGACTAATTAACTCCTGGAAAACACACAGACTCCACATCTTAACCTTCTGTTTTTTAAGGGATACATGGGAGTCAGCTATCTGCCATCTTTGCTTAACTATTTGTGGCCAGTTCCCTGTTTCCTGAAAGGAGAATTTCCAGAAACTAAATTCCAGAATCCAAACTTGTTCCTTCTATCCTCTGATACATACAGATATACCTCAAACCATTCTCATTTTTCTTATCCTACTGCCTTCTTAGAATTCCCTTCTCCCTCACCACTTTTTCCTGAAAAGTGACTCAGATCCATTATTTTTAGGACTTCTGAACTTAGCTATCTCTTACCACCAACTGAACCACTGGGAGGCAGTAGCACCAATTCAAGAATGAGATCCCCAGAGTCCAAACCTGGATATTGCTAATTATCAGCTGGGTGACATTGGGCAAATTATTTAATTTCCCCGAGCATCCTTTTTCTTATCAGAAATATGAGGGTAAAATACCAATCTCACAGAGCTCTTTGGGAGTCTTAAATATAATGACATATGCAAACCAGTTAACCAGGTGCCATTGAGTCAACTCTGACTCACGTATGCAGAGGAGCACTGTGCTCCACAGGGCTGATAATGGCAGATTTTTCAGAAACAGACCTCCAGGCCTTTCTTCTGAGCTGCTTCTGGGTAGACTATAACCTTTTATTTAGCAGCCAAGCATGTTAACTGTTTGCACCACCCAGGACTCTGGCATATGCAAGCTGTCTGGAAAATAGTAAATACTCAATCGGTGTGGAAGATAAATACCACATTACTTGATTGGTGACTTCCAGGTCAAATAGAGGGAAAGGGTGGATGCTACGTTGTTGTAAAAGTCAAACTCCCATTTTAATCTAGACTTCTGTGTCCATGGACTTTGAGAAGTCCCAGCTATTGTCTCCTTATCTTGATCTGCAAATGTGAAGAAATATGAAATTAATTTCTTCTTTGGGTATCTTGAAATAGAAATTTTTAGGCAAATCAAGTTTAAATTTAACAAGATTTAACAAACAATTTCTTGGAAGGGCACCTTCACATCCAACTAAATAAAGCTTTGGGAGAAGGAGATGGGGGTGGAGTAGGAGGATGAGTTATAATCCCCTTTCCTGCCATTTTTCTCTTTTCTTAAATAATCTTCCGGAATATCTACAAGTCCTAAATGACTGGTATCTATGAATCCTAAAAGATTTGAAATGGGTACTCAAGTCTCAAACTCCATCACCTGTGCTTAAAGCCTGTTCAGTTTGTGCCCATACCAAGTTGCTAATTCCACATCTATTCTTTAAAATGATTTCTGCTCCAAACCTAAGCCCCATACTGCAATGAATTGGCTGAGCTTACTCAAAGTCAGAACTGGACATAAGAGTTAATGGATGAGGTCCCATGGACAGAGCTGCCAGGTAGAACCAAAAATTTTAGCTACAGTATTAGCCATCATGCCTCTGAGCATTCACACGGTGGAAATGTTTCTGTTGTAAGTAGCAAAGCTGGTCCCCCCTTTTTTCTTCTTTTTTTAATGATCTTGAGTTTTGTTGTTCCACATCATTCTTGTACTCTATCCAGGATCTCCTACATAGATTCTCCTCTGAGTGACTGACAATGGTAGACGGGCACCATTTAGTACTTCTGGTCTCATAGTCTTAAAGGCTGAGGATCACATGGTGTAACAGACAGTTGGATTAATTGTTTCCATGAATCTATGGTTTTCTTCATTCTTCTTTGTTCTGGACGAAGAGAGACCTATTGTTGCATCTAGATGGCCACTTGCAGTATTTTAAGATCTTAGTCACTGCTCGCCAAAGTAGGATGTGAAACAATGTTTTGTATAGTATGTTATGCCAATTGAGTCTAATGTCCCCTGCAACTATGGTCCCGAGCCCACAGGTCCAACTACTTGCTCCCTCTGGGTAGCTGGCTATGGCCAAGAAGTGACTACAACCTTGTCCCTTGTCAGCTCTACTATATACCTGGGAATTCTTACAGAACATATCAAAACACTTGTAGAAATATTGTCTGCCAACCCTATACACATGGTCTTGGGCGCACTGCCCCCTGGATAGACATACCTAATACTTCAGTCTGTCGATCCATCTATCCACCCATGTACCCATGCTTGCCTTCACTGACAATGCAGTAGTGTATGTGCAAAAGGGTTCATTTTTTTGTCTGTACCTCACATGCACCTCTGTATGTCTTCCTCTTCCTCAATGCCACTGTGTTGATCACTTGCATTTGGTACATTGCCCTTCTCTTCACCCAAATCAATACTTGTCTCTATTTATTTAAGTGTTCCCTTCCCTCTCCTGCCACCCCTGGTAACCAGCAAATAAAATTTCTTTCTATATATAAACATTTCCTTGACTTTTTACAATAATAGACTAATACAATATTTGCCCTATGTGATTGACTTATTTCACTCAGCATGATGTCCTCCCAGTATATCCATGTTATGTGGTTATGTGGCGTTTTGCAGATTCTACATTATTCTTTAGGGTTGTATAGTATTCCATTGTGTTTATGTACCATGGTTTGGTTATCCATTCTTCAGTTGATGGACACCTAGGTTGTTTCTATTTTTGGCTATTGTAAATAGTGCTATGATGAACATGGGTGTACACATATCTGTTTGTGTCCTGGCTCTCACTTCTTTAGGATATATATCAAGTAATGGAATGACTGGGTCAAATAGTATTTCTAATTCCAACTTCTTAAGGAATCACCATACTGATTTCCACAATAGTTGTACCATTTTACAGTCCCACCAGCAGTGTATGAGAGTCCCAATCCCTCTGCATCCTCACCAGCATTTGCTATTTTCTGACTTGTTGAACTTTGCTTCTAGTGTTGGGGTAAGATGGTATCTCATGGTTGTTTATTGATTTGTATCTCTCTAAGGTATTTGACTGCTTAACCAGAAGGCTGGAAGTTTAAACCCACCATCCAATCCTTGGAAAGAATGTTGGGCAATCTACTTCCGTAGTGATACCATCTCGGAAACCCAAGGAGGGGTCACTATGAGTTGGGTCCAACTTGACAGCACATAACAACAACAACAATGACTAATGATCATGAGCATTTCTTTATGTGTTTGTTGGCCACCTGGACATCCTCTTTGGTGAAGTGTCTATTCATGTCTTCGTCCATTTCTCAATTGGATTATTTGTCTTCTTGTTGTTGAGGTGTTGGAGTTTTCTATAAATTCTAGAGATAAGTCCCTTGTCAGATATGTCATTGCCAAATATTTTTTTCCAACGTGTAGGTTCTCTTTTGACTCTTTTGGAGAAGTCTTTGGAAACATAAAAATTCAATTTTTAGAAGGTCTCAATCATCTGGTTTCTCTTCTATTGTTTGTGCATTTTGGGTTATGCTTGATCATTTATTTATGCCATATATTGTTGTTGTTATGTGCCATCGAGTCAGACCTGACTCATAGATACCCCTCCTTGGGTTTCTGAGGCAGTATCACTAAGAAAGTAGATCGCCCAACCTTCCTTCTGAGAAGTGGCTAGTGGGTTTGAACCACCAGCCTTCTGGTTAGCATTCAAGTGCCTTAGGCACTACACTACCAGAGATAAATTTGGCCCTAGTTTTTCTTTGAGGAACTTTATAGTGTTAAGTTTCACATTTAAATCTTTGATACATCTGGAGTTAGTTTTTGCGTATGGTGTGAGGTACAGATCTTGTTTCATTTTTCTGAAAATGGATATCCAGTTCTGCCAACACCATTTATTGAACAGATATTCTCTTCCCCGTTTAATGGATTCCAGCACTTCGTCAAATATCAGCTAACCATAGGTCAATGGATCAATTTCTGGGTTCCCAATTCTATTCCATTGATCTGTATGTCTGCATTATACCAATACTAGGCAGTTTTGACTACTGTGGCTGTATAGTAGGTTTTGAGATCTGGCAGTGTGAGACCTCCTACTTTGTTCTTCTTCTTCAATAGTGCTTTGCTTTTCCGAGGTCTCTTTCCTTTCCATATGAAGTTAGTGATTGGTTTTTCCATATTCTTAATGAATGTTGGATCTGGATTGGGATTGCATTGAATGTATAGATTGCTTTGGGTAGAATCGACATTTTCACATTGTTCAATCTTCCTATCTACAAGCATGATATGTTCTTCCATTTATGTAAATCTCTTACAGTTTCTTGAAGTAGTATTCTATAGTTTTCTTATGCAGGACTTTTGTGTCCTTGGTCAGATTTATTCCCAAATATTTTATTTTTTTGGTCGCTATTGTAAATGGTATTTATTTCTTTATTTCTTTTTGAGCAATCTTTTTGCTGGTGTAGAGGAATCCAACTAATTTTGTGATATTGATCTTGTATCCTGTCACTATGCCAAATATCTCAATTAGTTCCCATAGATTATTTATTTATTTATTTATTTATTTAAAATTGTATTTTGATTTGGGTGAAGATTTACAGAGTAAATTCACTTTTCATACAGCAGTTCACATATACTTTGTCTCATGTCATTGACCAAAATTTACAATGCAACAACTTCCCATAGATTTTTGATCGAGTCTCTTGTGTTTTCTCTTCCCTATTTCAGCAAATAAGGATAGTTTGACTTCTTCCTTACCAATTTGGAGCTTCTGATTTCCCTTTCTTACTTTATTGCCCTGACTAGGACTTCCAATGCAATGTTGAATAGAAGTGGTGATAGAGGTTATCCTCATCTGGTTCCTATTTGCAAGGAGAAATGGTTTCAGTCTCTCTCCATTGAGAATAATGTTGGGTGTTGGTTTTGCATAGGTTCCCTTTATTATGTTGAGGAAAGTCCTTTCTACTTCAATTTTGCTGGGAGTTTTTTTAATCACGAATGGGTGTTGGATTTTATCAAATGCTTTTTCTGCATTGATCAATATGATCATGAGGTTCTTTTCCTTTGTTTTATTTATGTAGTGGATAATGTTGATTGTTTTTCTAATGTTGAACCATCCTGGCATGACTGACATGAACCCCACTTGGTCATAATGAATTATTTTCTTGATATATTGTTGGAGTGTATTGGCTAGGATTTTGTTGAAGATGTTTGCATCTATATTCCTGATGTGTATTGGATGTAGCTTTTCAATGTTTGTAGTGACATTTTCACACTTTTGATATTTTGAATTATTCATTCAACAATATAAATGAAGATACACTGCTAGCCAAGGTACAAATAAAATTATTGGGTGAATGTTACGGATTGATATGTGTCCACACAAGATATGTGTTGGATTCCTAGCCCCTGTACATGTGGATGTAATATAAACTAATGTAATATAATCACCTTTCAGAATGCAATCTAATGTAATATAATCAATTGGTAGAGGCCATAGTGGAGAAGGGTGGATCTTATAACTAATCATTCGGAGTTATATAAAGATCAGCATAGACACAGAAACGTGTGTAGACACAGGGGAAAGACATGCTATCTGAGTGGTGGCTACTAAAAGTGAAATAGACAAAAGTAGACATCCACCTAGAACCACACTGTGATTTCAGATTGCTAACTTCCTGAACTGTGAGAAAATAAATTTCTATCTTTTAAAGCCACCCACTTGTGTTATTTCTGTTACATCATCACCAGGTAACTAAGACAGTGAATAGAAGAGGCAGTGGCTCTCTCTTACAAATTGGATTAATGATTTGAGGGAAACAGATAGGGACACTGCTGTAAGAAAAATGTATGTGTGTTGGAGGTGGTGATAGTGATGTGAGCAGTTTACAAAAAATATGACAGGAACACCTCTAAATGGAGGATACATTTAAGCTGAACCTGAAGAAGTTAATCATATGAAAGACATGGTCACTGTTGGAGGCAGTGGGCAGGGTGGGGGTGGCTAGAGAAAACTGAAGGAAAAGCACTGTTAAATCTCTAAAGAATAGTTTGACATGTTCAAGGGGGTCAGGTCCAGACCGCCTTGGAAAAGCTGGAGGTGAGGAGGAATTATGGGTGTAACATACCATAGAATTCAGTTTTAACTCAGACATGCTGTGAGAAATCATCGCAAAATTTTAACTAGGAGCATGACATCCAAATTTCATACAAAAAATGTTTTCTCTTTTGAAGCATGCATATTAGTTGTTACAGTAGTTGCCTTAGCATCCTTTTCTAGGTGATAAGCTAGTTGAGTGCTAGGGTTTGATCATTATATACTAGTGACTCTTCCATGGTACCTAATGGAAACTAGATACTCATTAAATAATTGTCTAATTGAATTGAAACAACTAATTTGATGTATTTTCCTTCATCACACCTGTTAATTTGTTATGTACAAGTTGTCTAGTGCTACATAACAAATATTCCTAAAGCTTTGTTGCTAAATCAACAATTTTTATTCATTATCACACATAGTTTCTGTGGTCAGAATTTCAGGAGCTGCTTGGTTGGGGAGCTTTTGGGATCTTGCAGAAGGATGCAATTGACTAATGCTAAAGAGTCTCTGGGTGGGGTTAAGAGCTGAGCTACCAGCTGTAAGTTTGCTGGTTCAAATCAACCCAGACATGCTTTGTAGGAATGGCCTGGTGATCTACTTCCAGAAGACCTTAGTCATTGAAGACCCTGTGGATCATAGTTCTACTCTGGAAAACATGGGGTTGCCATGAGTCAGAATCAACTCAACAGTAAATGATTAATTTTTTTTTTTTTTTTTTTTTTCCAATCTAGGGCAACAGTTACTGTAGGCTTGACTGGGGCTGGAGTATCCACTAGCAAATGGCTCAATCCTGGTGGTGCTTTTTGTTGTCAGAGAGTCTCAGTTCTTTCCCAATGGGCTGTTTGAATGTGTTCATAGGATGGCAGTTGGCTTCCCTGAGAGTGAGTGATCCAAGAGACCAAGATGGAAGCTTCACTACCTTTCATGGCATTGCTCTGATTCCTTGTGAGATGGACCAACACCAAGACTTGGATGTCAGGAAGCAATGTTCATTGGGGGCCATCTTGGAGGCTGGCTAGAACAGATTAAAAACACTTTATACTAAGTTTACTTACTGTATATTGCTTGCATAAAAGTCTTCATTCATAACTTCTCTCTTCAGTAAGTCTGATGCTCTCCACTTGGACTACAAGTAAAATTAACTACTTTATTGCAAAGATAGCATGTTGTTGTTGTTATGTGTCATCGAATAGGACCCAACTCATAGTGACCCTTCCTTGGGTTTCTGAGGTGGTACCACTACAGGAGTAGATTGCCCCATCTTCCTTCCCAGGAGTGACTGGTGGGTTTGAACCTCCAGCCTTCTTGTTAGCAGTCAAGTATCCTAGGCACTAGAGAGTCTAATGCATTTGCTTTAGTCTACCTCTGACTATGGAACACAACTCAGTCTCTTTTCTAATCTCAGTGCCATTTACTTTGTGCCACCATGGAGATCAGATGGCAAGTCTCTCAGGGGTACTGGTAGCTTTTAAAGCATATTTGCAAAATCACATGAGACAGCATGTCTTTAATTTGCTGTTTAGCTGAAGAGTAATATGTTTCTCTATCTGGAAGACAGTTTTGTTAAGATGCTGGAACAAGAGGAGGAAATTAAGATTTGTAGGAGCAAACCCAAGGAGGGGCCACTATGAGTTGAATTGACTCAACGGCAGTGAGTTTGGATTGGTTTTTTGGTGTGCCCTTTAGCAAAGTACTGAATGTACTTTTCCGTAAAGGAGAATATGAAGAATAAGTCCCTACTTCAAGGGAATGCATCATCATTGAATTCATATTAATGTGATAGGCTTTGAAAATTTTCATAAGAAAAGTATTACGGAAATGCAAATTATTATGGTATAAAGAAAGCTCTTTGGGATACAAGGTGCTATGTGCCTGCAAAATACTAAATTACTCTGTTTAACTGCTTTATGATCATTGCCTTTTAATTTCAAAAAGTACTTCATTTTCTAGATTTGTGACAGGATAAAAGGCAACCTCAACTTGCATTTTGTAAATGATGCATTATTTTGGGAGCTGTCTTTCATAAAACCTTAAAAACGGGTTCTATAATTCTTATATGGAAATCACTCCTATAATCAAACACCACCATTCAGAGACGATAATCACCTTTTAGTTCCATGTTAACAGTAAAAAAGAATACCATATTAATATCTATATATTTTTTGTCACTGCTGGAAACATTTTTTAATCTTTATGGAAGGATGGCAGAGAGCAGAGATGGGTTGAAAACTATAAGTACAGGACATGATAAGTATATTTAAGTATCCTATGTTTGTTTGCAGTTAGTGTATGGTATAATATATTTGAATCAAAGATTACTATATTTAGGCCTTAGAAATTATTTGGGGATTATTTTTTCTTAGACCAGAAAAAGTGTAGATAGATATTGAGTATTATAGAAGTTATATAAATGAATCTGTTACTGGAAATGCTGACAGTGCTTATGTGGTATGCACATATGATCAGAGTTCACTCTTGGCAAATTTTGGAGTAGCGGGATTTTCATTTTAGACTTCCCTCCCTTCCTCAGCACTATTTCCCATTTCTAATCAGTAATGTTGCCACTCTCTACCTTTAGGCATCCATTAGTCTCATGCTGTTTCTCTATCAAAATCTCTTAAAAAAAAAAAAAATCTCTTCTTGAGTGTGGAGTTGAAATTCCTTCTCATGAAAAGCCAAAGTAAAAGAAAAAGTTTAAGATATGACTTCAGCCTAGGGAATTTGCAACTCAAACCAGAATAAAGATCTTGTAGTAGGAGTTGACAAAGCGTCTGCATGGCGAGAAGACTTCTTCACCTGTAACGAGCAAGACTGACTCTGCTCATAAGATATCCACCATCTGAGGACAGAGGGAGAAGTGCTGAAGAGGAAGCCAATCAGAGTTAGAAAAAGGTAGTAGGCAAGCAAGTCTCCTCATCCTCTGTGTATTGCTGTCTCTCTTAATCTTTAGGTATGTGAACTCATTAGATCTGTCTATCAAGGAGTAGAGGAAACCCTTCCATAATAGGGAAATTAATTGTGACTTCTATTTAGGGAGCTCTGGTGGCATAGTGCCTAAGGCATTTGACTGCAAATCAGAAGACTGGAGGTTCAAACCCACCAGCCACTCCTCGAAAGGAACACTGGGCAATCTTCTTCCATAGAGATACTGCCTTGGAAACCCAAGAAGGGGTCGCTATGAGTCGAATCAACTTGATGGCAGTGAGTTTGGTTTTAGTGTTTTTTTTTTTTTTATGAATTAGTTTATACTGTGTAACAAACTACCTGAAAAGTGAGTGTTTTAAACAACAAACATTTATTATTTTTAATGGTTTTTGTAGCTTAAACTATGTGGCTCCCTTGGTCTAGGGTAGGAAAATGTACATGTCTGATGGCTGGTGGAGGTTGGTCTAGTGGTACCTCACTTACTTGTGTGGTGGTAGGCTTGATGTTATCTGGGGTAATGTCAAGTGTCTCTCATTGTTCAGTCAACTACCTTGGTCTCATTCTAATGGACACAGAAGTGTTCCCAGCAGCAAAAGTAGGGAAGCTTCAAACACAGAAGCCTCTGCTTATGTCACGTTAGCTCATTGCAAACCAATGGCTAGGTCCAGACACAAAGTTTTGGGCAATAGATTTGATTTTTGGGTGGGATGAATTTCAAAGAACCTGTGGCTCCTTTTCCCCCCAAGCTATGACATATGTTTAATTCCATCACTTACGTTCCCAGCATCTTCATTCATATTGGTCTCCCATATTACAACTACATCCTTTGCTTCTCTACATATACTCAGTAACAGGGTTTGTCTTTTCTTCCTCCTGAATAAAAATATTCCTTCAAGAAAAGACACTTTTTTTTTTTTTTTTTCCTATACTGAGGTGGGTAATTATCCTCTTCCCAAGTTATTTTTGTCAGGTGCACTTGAGTCAGTTCCAACTAATAGAAACCCTGTGTGCAACAGAACAAAATTGTGCCTGGTCCTGTGCCATGCACACAATCATTGCTATATTTTAGACCATTGATGAAGCTACTGTGTCAGTCCATCTTGTGGAGGATCTTCTTCTATGTCACTGTCCCTCTCCTTTACCCATCATGATGTCTTTCTCCAAGGACTTTTCCTCCTGATGAAATGTCCAAAGTACACAAGATGAAGTTTCTCCATCCTCGCTTCTCAGGAGAATTCTGACTGTACTTCTTCCAAGACAGTTTGGTTCATTCTTCTGGAAACACATGCTATATTTAATATTTGTTTTCAACACCATAATTCAAAGACATCAATTCTTCTTAGGTCTTTCTTATTCATTATCTAGCTCTCACATGCATATGTTGTTGTTGTTGTTGTTGTTACATGCCGTCGAGTCAGACCCGACTCATAGCGACCCCTCCTTGGGTTTCCGAGGCAGTATCACTATGGAAGTAGATTGCCCCATCTTCCTTCT
>NW_006921956.1:1147639-1151406 GCF_000298275.1 Orycteropus afer afer | reverse complement strand
AGAGAATGGTTCTTTCTGACAACATGACCAACGTAGGTGAGATGATGTCTGGCCATTCTTGCTTCCAAAGAGCATTCTGGCTGCACTTCTTCCAGGACAGATATGTTAGTACTTTTAGCAGACCATGGTATTCAACATTCTTCTGCAACACCACAAGTCAAAAGCATCAACTCTTCTTTGGTCTTCCTTATTCATTGTCCAATTTTCTCATGCATATGAGGAAACTGAAAACACTATGGCTTGGGTTAGGTGCATCTTAGTTTTCAATGAGATATCTTTGCTCTTCAGAAATTTGAAGAGGTCTTTTGCAGCAGACATGTGCAGTGCAATATGGCATCTGATTTCTTCACTGCTGCTTCCATTGCTGTTGATTGTAGAAGTAAGTAATATGAAGTCCTTGACAACTTCAATCTTTTCTCCATTTATCATGAAGCTATTTATTTAACCAGTTGTGAAGATTTTTGTTTTCTTTATATTGAGGTATAATCCATACAGGAGGAGATCTGGTAGCATAGTGCCTAAGGCACTTGACTACTAACCAGAAGCCTGGCGGTTCAAACCCACCAGCCACTCCTTGGGAGGAAGGTTGGGCAATCTACTTCCGTAGTGATACTGCCTCGGCAATCCAAGGAGGGGTCACTATGAGTCGGGCCTACTCGATGGCACATAACAACAACAACAACAACAACAACAACAATCCATACTGGAGACTGTAGTCTTTAATCTTCATCAGTAAGTGCTTCAAGTCATCCTCACTTTCAGTAAGCAAAGTTGTGTCATCTGTGTATCACAGGACGTTAATAATTCTTCCTCTAAATCTGATGCCATGTTCTTCTTCATATAGTCCAGATTCTTGGATTATTTGCTCAGCATACAAGTTGAATAAGTATGGTGAAAGGATACAACCTTGACTCACTCCCTTCTTGATTTTGAACCATGCAGTATTCCTTTGTTCTGTTCAGACGACAGTCTCCTGATCTATGTACTGGTTCCTCATGAGTACAATCAAGTTTTCTGGAATTCCCATTCTTCTCAATGTTATACATAATTTGTTATGATCCACACAATCGAATGCTTTTGCATAATCAATAAAACATAAGTAAGCATCTTTCTGGTGTTCTTTGCTTTAAGACAAGATCCATCTGACATCAGCAATGATATCCCTTGCTCTATATTCTCTTGTGAATGCAGCTTGCATTTCTGGAAATTCTCTGTCAATATACTGCTGCAATCATGTTTGAATTATCTTCTGTAAGATTGTACTTGCATGTGATATTAATGATATTGTTCCATAATTTCCACATTCTGTGGGATCACTCTTCGTTGGAATAGGTACAAATATGGATCTCTTTCAGTCATTTGGCCAGGTAGCTGTCTTCCAAATCTTTTGGAATAGCCAAGTGAGTGCCTCCAGTGGGGTATCCATTTGCTGAAACATTTCAATGAGTACCTGTCAATTCCAGGATCTTTGTTCTTCACCACTTCCTTCAGTGCAGCTTTGACTTCTTCCTTCAATACCATTTGTTCTGGATCATATGTCACCTCCTGAAATGGATGAACAAAAACCAATTCTTTTTTGGTACAGTGACTCTGTGCATTCCATCCATTTTCTTTTGATACTTCCTGAATCATTCATTATTTTCCCCATAGAAACTTTCAATATTGCAACTCAAGGCTTAAATTTTTTCTTCAGTTCTTTCAGCTTGAGAAATGTTGAGTGTGTTCTTCCCTTTTTGTTTTCTAACTCCAGGTCTTTGCACATTTTGTTGTAGTAATTTGCTTTGTCTGTTCAAGCTGCTCTTTGAAATCTTCTGTTGAGCTCTTTTATATTGTCATTTCTTCCATTTGCTTTTGCTACTCTCCACTCAAGAGCAAGTTTCAGAGTTTCTTTTGACATCTATTTTAGTCCTTTCTTCCTTTGTTGTCCTTTTAATTACTTCTTGCTTTCTTCATGGATGATGTTCTTGATGTTATCCCACAATTCCTCTGGTTTTTGGTCATTGGTATTCAATGAGTCAAAGCTATCCTCTAAATAGTCTCTAAATTCAGGACAGGTATTATAAAGGTCATATTTTGGCTCTTGTAGACTTGTTTTAATTGTCTTCAACTTCAACTTGAATGTTCATATGAGCAGTGTAGCACATGCATATGAGATTATTGAAAATAATCTGACTTGAGTCAGATGCACCTTAGTCTTCAAAGTTATATCTTTGCCATCAAACACTTTTTTAAAAAAATTTAACAGCTTATTTTCCATTCAACATTACATGTACATTTAGTTTCACTTCCCATTTACCATGTCCAACCCTAACCCAGTCTCCTCTTCTCCCTACCCTGTAACCCTCCTCCTGTGCCCCTCATATTTATACTTTCCTGTTTGTCCTGCATTTCCTCAACCTGAATGTTGGTCCTCTGGTGCCCTGTGGTCCATTGCTCTAAGGGTTGTATTACCATAGAGTATGTGGGCATGTCATCCTGGGTTGGGTGTTCTGCATGTACATCTTGTTAACTATTGAGCTGAGAGCCAGCCCCTGGGAGTGAGTTTTATTCCAGGAGCAGAATGTATTCCAGGCCAGAGTACTGGGAGTCTCACCAGACTTCTTCTGACCAGTAATTCTGGCCATTATTGAGTTTTTTTAAATTTTGTTCCATGTTTTTCCTCCCACTATATCCAGGATCTCCAAATCTGATCCTTTCCTGAGTGGTTGGCATTCGTAGCCAGGCACCATCTCTTTCTTCTTGTCTTGAGGGCCATGGTGCCTTATGGCTGATTGCTTCCAAATGACCCTGTTTTTTGTATTCTTCTTTGCTTCTAATGCTAGGAGACCATTAGCTGTATCATAGATGGCTGCTTGAAAGCTTTTAAGACCTCATTCACTGCTCATCAATGTAGGATGAGGAACAAGGCTTTTATGTATTTTGTCGTGCCAATTGAGTCTGGTGTCCCCCAGTACTCTGGTCCTGAGCCAGTAGATCTATTGGATCCCTCTCCCACAGTGTCTGGGTGTCTGGGAGGGATTACTCTCTGTCTGTCTTCTATTGTTTCTATAATGATTGCAGGTATTTTGTATCACTGGTGTCTGTGCATAATTAGCTTCTGCTGAATCTATCCTTGGTCTAGAGTATGCTCCTGTTCACTGAACCCCATCTGATTGTCTCAGGTGTTTATGTGTTATCTGTAGCCTGGTGTTTGGTGTTAACGGTAATGCGGTATTATGGACACAAGGGTTGGTATTAGCATCTGTTATCTATCTTGTATGTGCACAGTTTGGTGTTCTTCCATTTCCTAATATTATCATGATTGTCACAGTTCCTTTCCGTATATTCCTCCCCTTACCCACGTCAGTGTGTGGGCTCCAACTAGCCTGAAATTAATCCCCTCCTTCTCTCCCCATCCTGATAACCTACAAAGTGAGTTCCGTGTCCCAAGCAAACGCTTTGTCTTTTTACAGTAATGGGCTCATACAGAACTTGTCTTTCTGCAATTGACTTATTTAACTTAGCATAATATCCTCTAGGTTCATCCACTTTGTGAGATGATTCGTGTATCCCTCATTGTTATTTAATGTAGCATAGTATTCCATTACGTGCATGTACCATAATTTGGTTATCCACTCATCTGTTGATTGGCATTTAGGTTGTTTCCATCTCTTTGCTCTAGTGAATTATGCTGTGACGAACATAGGTGTACATATATCTGTCTGTGTGCTCTCTCTCACCTCTTTAGGATATATTCCTAGTAATGGAATTGCTGGGTCAAATGGTAC
>NW_006921956.1:1140598-1147499 GCF_000298275.1 Orycteropus afer afer | reverse complement strand
CTGTTATTGCTGAGGTGAGATGATATCTCATTGTTGTTTTGATTGGCATCTCTCTAATGATTTATGATCATGAGCAATTTCTCATGTGTTTGTTGGCTGCCTGTATATCTTCTTTGATGAAGTGTCTGTTCAAGTCTTTTGCCCATTTGTGAATTGGGTTATTTGTCTTTTTAGTGTTAAGGTGTTGAAGTTTTCTATAGATTTTGGAGATAATTCCTTTGTCAGATATGTCATAGACAAATATTTTCTCCCAATCTGTAGGTTCTCTTTTGACCCTTTTGATGAAGGCGTTTGATGCACATAAGACTTTAATTTTTAAAAAGTCCCAGTCATCTAGCTTCTCTTCTACCTCCTGCATATTCTGGGTTATGCTTGATCGTCTATTTATGCAGTAAATTAGGGCTCCCAGATTTGCCCCTATTTAATCTTTGATGAATTTTATAGTTTTGGGTTTCAGGTTTAAGTCTTTGATCCAGCTCGAGTTTGCTTATGTGCATGGGGTGGTTTCATTTTTCTGCAGGTGGATATCCAATTTTGCCAGCACCGTTTGTTAAACAGGCTGTCTCTTCCCCATTTAATGGGTGTTGGACCTTTGTCAAAGATCAGTTGTCCATAGGTAGATGGGTCTATATCTGGCCTTTCAATTCTGTTCCATTGGTCTATCTGTCTACCTTTGTACCAATACCATGCTGTTTTGATTACTGTGGCTGTATAGTAGTTCTTAGGATCCAGGAGTGTGAGACCTCCCACTTTGTTTTTCTTCTTCAGTTGTGCTCTGCTTATCCAAGGTCTCTTTCCTTTCCATATGAAATTAGTAATTGGTTTTTCCATGCCCTTAAAACAATTGTTGGAGTCTGGATCAGGGTTGTGTTAAATGTGTAGATGGGTTTAGGCAATACTGACATTTTCACAATATTCAGTTTACCTATCCATGAACAAGGTAGGTTCTTCCATTTATGTAGTGCCTTTGTTGTCTCTTGTAGCAGTGTTTTATAGTTTTCTTTGTACAGGTCTTTTGTGTCTCTGGTGAGATTTATTTCTAGATATTTTATCTTTTTAGTAGCTATTGTAAATGGTATTGTTTCCCTTATTTCTTTATCAGAGGACTCTTAGTTGGTATAGAGGAATCCAACTGATTTTTGTATATTGACCTTGTATCCTGACATGTTGCTGAACCTCTCTATTAGTTCCAGTAGTTTTCATTTTATTTATTTATTATTTTTTTTATTGAGTCTCTTGGGTTTTCTATGTACAGTATCATATCACATGCAAATAGAGATAGTTTTAGTTCCTCTTTGCCAATTTGTATGCCTTTTATTTCTCTTTCTCGCCTTATTGCCCTGGCCACGACTTCCAATAGAATGTTAAATAGAAGTGGTGATAGAGAGCATCCCTCTCTGGTTCCGGTTTGTAAGGGGAAAGCCTTGAGTCTTTCTTCATTAACAATGATGTTGGCCTTTGGCTTTGCATACATACCCTTTATTATGTTGAGAAATTTCCCTTCTATCCCTATTTTGCTGAGAGTTCTGAACAGGAACGGGTGTCGAATTTTATCAAATGCTTTTTCTTCATCAATTGATATAATCATATGGTTCTTTTCTTTTGTTTTATGAGGTGGATTACATTGATTGCTTTCCTGATGTTGAACCACCCTTGTAAACCTGGTATGAATCTCACTTTGTCAAGATGTATTAATTTTTTGATATGTTGTTGGATTCTGTTGGCTAGGATTTTGTTTAGGAATTTCCATCTATGTTCATGAGGGATATTGGTCTGTACTTTTCCTTTCTACTGGTGTCCTTCCCTGGTTTTGGTATTAGTGTTATTCTTGCTTCATAAAATAAGTTTGGGAGTATTCCATCTTTTTTTTATGTTCTAGAATAGTGTGAGTAGCATAGGTGTCAACTCTTCTGTGAATATTTGATAAAATTCTCCAGTGAAGCCATCAGGGTCAGGATTTTTCTTTGTGGGCAGTTTTATTTTTTCATTTCATTTCATTTTATTTTTTTTATGACCTGTTCAATTTCTTCTTTTGTTAAAGGTCTGTTCAAGTATTCTGTCTCTGAGTGGGATAGTTTAGGAAGGTCTTGTGATTTGAGAAACTTGTCCATCACTTCTAGGTTCTCAAATCTGTTGGAGTAGAGTTTTTCATAATATTCTGTCAGTATCTTTTTTATTTCAGTTGGTTCTGTTGTGATGACACCCTTTTCGTTTACAATTTTTGTGATTTGGATCTTTTCTTTTCTTTTGTTAGATCTGCCAATGGTTTATTGATTTTATTAATCTTTTCGAAGAACCAACTTTTTGTTTTGTTGATATTTTGTGGGTTTTTTTATATTTAATTTATTATTTCTACTCTGATCTTTATTTCCTTGCTTCTAGATGCTGTAAGATTCTTTTGTTGTTCTATTTATAGTTGTTGGAGTTGATGAGTTAGAGTGTGGATTTTGTTTCTTTCCTCTTTTTTGATGTATGCATTTATTCCTATAAACTGTCCTCTGAGTACTGCTTTCACTTTGTCCTATAGGTTTTAGTATGATGCATCTTCATTCTCATTTGTTTCTGGGAATCTTTTTTATTTCAGTTTTTATTTGTTCTATTACCCAGTAGTTTTTGAGCAGTGAATTGTTCAGCTTCTGTATGTTGGATGCTTTTTTTCTTGCTCTTCCTATTATTAATTTTTAATTTTATAGTGTTGTGGTCTGAGAAGATGCTTTGTAGCATTTCAATGCTTTTGAATTTATTGAGGCTTATTTTATGTCCTAACATATGGTCTCATCTGGAGAAGGATCCATGTGCACTGGAGAAGAATGTGAATTGTGCTTTTGTTGGGTGAAATGCCCTGTATATGTCTATGAGGTCGAGTTGGTTGATTGTATTGTTGAGTTCTTCTATATCTTCGTAAGTTTTTTTCTAGTTGACCTGTCCCTCTTTGAAAGTGGTGTGTTAAAGACTCCTACTACAATTGTCAAGTTGTCTATTGTCCCTTTTAATTCAGTTAATATTTGCTTCACATATTTTGGAGCACTTTCTTGGGTGCATAAATATTTATTATTATAACATAGTCTTCATCAATTGACCCTTTCAGCATCATATAATGTCCTTCTTTGTCTTTTACAATGCTTTTCACCTTAATGTCTATTTTATCAGAAATTAATATTGCCACTCCTGCTCTTTTTCAATTACCATTGGCTTGGTATATTTTTTTCCACCCCTTAACTCTTAATTTGTTTTTATCTTTGTGTCTAAAGTGGGTCTCTTGTAGGCAGCATATTGATGGGTCTTCTTTTCTCATCAAGAAGAGAGAATCTCTTTCTCTTGATAAGTGCATTTAGTCCATTCACATTGAGTGTGATTAGTGATAGGTATGAATTGATTGCTGTCATTGTATTCTGTTTTTTGTTGTGTTGCTGGTGTTACCTTGGTCCATATACTTTTCTGGGTTTAGTTCTGTTTTCTGCCTGATGTTTCCTCCTTTTTCTTCTTTATTGTTGGTTTTGTGCTTATTAAACCTATATGTTTTCCTTCCTTCTGGATTTACTTGGGGGGGGGGGTTGTTAATTTTCTCTGTGGTTACCTTAGAGTACATTGTTGTCTCTTCATTTTTAGAACAGTGCATACTGTGAAGACATCATCCTATTTTCCTCTCCATTTAGAAGTTTGTACCTAGAAGTTTTATTCCCTCTGCTAGATTAGTTGCTGTTATTGTGTGCTGATTGACTTCCTTGGTTTTTAGTGTACAATATTTTATGGTCTTATTTTGAATTTCTATTTCTGATTTGGTTTTAGTGTTGATGTCATGTATCCTGATTTTGTTGATCTCTGTTGTGGGTTCTCTATTTGAAGGACTTCCTTAAGCATTTCTTGTAGGGTTGTTTTGGTTTACAAAAAAATCCCTTAATTTTTGTTAGTCTGAGAATGCCTTGATTTTTACCCTCATATTTGATGGATAATTTGGCTGGATATAGGATTTTTGGCTGGAAGTTCTTTTCCTTCAGTGTTTTATATATGCTATCACATTGCCTTCTTGCCTGAATAGTTTCTGCTGAGTAATTAGAGCTCAGCCTAATTGTTTGATTATTATAAATAATATTTCTTTTGTACTGGACAGCTCTCGAAATTTTTTATTTGTCTTGGTTTTGGAGTGTTTGATTATACTATGCCTTGGTGCTTTTCTCTTGAGATCTATCTTGTGTAGGGTTCTATGGGCTTCTTGGACAAATATCTCTTCTTCTTTCATGATATAGAGGAAGTTTTCTGTTAGCAGGTCTCAGTGTTTTTTTTTTTTTTGCCTCTTCTTGTTCTGGAATTCTAATCAGTCTTATGTTTTTTTTTTTTTTTTCATGTTATCCCATATAATTCTTAGGTTTTCTTCATTTCTCTTAAATCTTTGTTCTGATTTTTCTTCATACAGGCTGGTGTCCAGGGATTATTTGTCTTCTAGTTGGGATATGTGTTCTTAAGCCAGTTCTAACTTACTCTTTTGTGCTTCTACTGTGTTGTGTAATTCTGTAATTTTGGTATTCATCTTCTGGATTTCTAATTGCTGTTTTTGTATGAGTTCTGAATGTACATTAATCTTGTCCTTTTGTTCTTGAATGATTTTCCTGAGTTCTTCCAGGGAACTGTCTGTGTTCTCCCTGCTTCTGTTTGGGGTTTCCTTAGGCTCTTATAAAGCTCTATAAACATATCTTCTAAATTCCTTCTCAGATAATTCTATTGCCTCCTCTTCTTTTATGTTTAATGAGACTTTTGTTTATGGTTTTGCTTCTAATCTTGTCCCGTTTTGTTTGTTTGTTTGTTTGTTTGTTTGTTTGATTTGAAGTTACCTGTTGTTTCCTAGATACTTTGAGGTTGTCTTTAACCATTGGTTATGTATTAATTTGTTTTGTCTTGGTTTTATGATTTAATATTTTGAAAAGGTGAAACTGGTGCATTTTATTTTTTCAGTTATTATTTCAGGTATGCTGGGTTGCTCTTCAGTTTTCTTTGTGATGGTGGAATTACTGTGTGGAATGTGGATATGGGTTTCTGTTTGCCATAAAGAGGGTTTAGAATTCGAACCGGGAGGTATTATGGTGGTTGAATGTTTTCTTTTATTGGATGAGTGAGGATATTGGTGGGGAAGGTAGGAGCAGAAGAGTGAAAGAAGAAAAGCTCCATATTGCTAGGGGCGGTTTCTAGGGCTTTGAGCAGGCTGCTAATGATGACATTGTATTGTTATTCACAGACCTGCAGCTCAATTTCAGCAAAGACTCCAGTTGTTATGGGGTTACCACTTTCTGCCAGGCTCAGACACATGCAAAAACCCTGCTCCCAAGGCCCCTTGGTGCCAAAAACGCAAACCAAGACAACTACCTGGCTCTGCAATCCACCGTGGGAGTTCCTCTCTGGGTCTGCCCACCCATGGCACCAGAGATCCGCTCAGTTTCAGCAGTGCAGGAGCCAGGCCAGTGCCCTCATGTAATCTGTAGTCCCAATATTAGTGACAAAGTGAAGCACAGGCTCCTTAGTACCACTAAGCTGACCCAAGCCTGATCAATGATCCACTTCAGGGGCACCTCCCTGGGCCTACCTTCTTGTGGCACCAATGAACTCTCTGTTCCAGTTGCAGCAGCACTGGCTATGCCCGTTTGCAGGTAGCCAACCCAAGTTACCAATAAAATCAGGTGCTGAAGGTAAATCCTTGGGTGTGGTGTGTCTTCTTCCTTATCCCATGGAGGTCTCCGATGGCCTTTCTGGGCTTCCTATTGGAGTTCTGCAGGATAGATCTTCTGATATTGTTATTATTTTCCCTCCTGTCCTTTTTTCCTTTCTAATTCTACTCCCCTGAGTTTGGTGCACTCTGACTCAGTGAGCTGTTTATAGCACCAGAATCCCTAATTCAAACTACTGTACCTAGTTTTTCAAACACTAAGATGCTAGAGGGAAATGGTGTGGTGATTACTGACAAGATTCCACTTTGAATCCTGGCAACCACTATTAAACACTTACAGAGGTGTCTTGTAGTCAATTTTCCCAATGCTATACATCCTAAGGCTCCTAACCAGAAGGCTGGTGGTTCAAATCCACCAGCCACTCCTTGGAAAGAAGATTGGGCAGTCTACTTCCATAGTGATACCATTTCGGAAACCCAATGAGGGGTCTCTATGAGTTGGGTCCGACTCGATGGCACATAACAACAACATACATCATTTGATTTTTTGATGTTTGCTTCTATGGGCATTGGTCATGCATCCAAGTAAAGGGAAATCATTGATGATTTCTATCTTTTCTCCATATCTAATGATGTTACTTGTTGGTTCAGTAGTGAGGATTTTGTTTTCTTCATGTTGATGTGTAATCCATTCTGACCACTATAGTCTTTGATCTTCATCAGTAAGTTCTTTAAGTCTCCTTCACTTTCAACAAACAAGGTTATGTCATTTCCATATAGCAAATGGTTAAGGGGTCTTTCTCCAATCCTGATGCCATGTTCTTCTTCATTTACTCCATCTACTTGCATTATTTGCTCAGCATACAGATAGAATAAGCATAATGAAAGGATATAATCCTGAAATGCACCGCTCCTGATTTTAACCCATGCAGTACTCCACCATTCTGTTTGAAAAACAGCCTCCTGGTCTATGTACAGGTTCCTCATAAGCACAATTAAGTGTTCTGGAATTCCCATTCTTTTCAATATTATCCATTATTTGTTATGATATACACAGTCAAATGCCTTTGCATAGTCAATGAAATACAACTAAACTTCTTTCTGGTATTCTCTGTTTCAGACATGATTCATGTGACATAGGCAACGATATCCCTTATTTCACACCATCTTTTGTACTGCTACAACTGTTTTTGAATTATCTTTAGTAAAACTTTACTTGCGTGTGTTATTAATGATGTTGTTGTT
>NW_006921956.1:1134067-1139998 GCF_000298275.1 Orycteropus afer afer | reverse complement strand
TAAGTTGATAGAACTGCAGAGTCTTACAGATTGATTTAGAAATAAATAATTTAGAATAAAGCTAAGAATTCCATTTGATCTTTAAATAGTATTGTAAAAGTTCCAAGTGGTGCCAAGCAGTCTTTTTAAGCAGATGACATTTGTATTGGTTACTGAATGCCACCCCAACAGATATAAAGACAAATGGATGGCTTGAGCAAACAGGGATTTATTCTCTTACAGTTTAGGAAGCTAGAAGTCTGATGTTGTAGTGCCAGATCTAGGGGTCCCTAGACCTTGGGTTTTCATGCTGCCCCTTGCTCCTGGCCCTCTGAAGGTGTCTCTTCACTCAGACAGCTGCTAGCTGTTGAGGCTAACAAGCCCAAGGTCAACAAGTAAAATGACACAGTCCCAAAATTATCATACAACACAGCAGGGCACTGGTCCGAGTCCAGGAACAATCTTAAGATCAGCAGACAACATAGCAGGTGGCTGAATGAACACTCAGCTCCATTCAAGGTCCAAGCATGCCAAAAGGCTGGAGAGATATTTCTCAAAGGTTCTTCTTATGTACTGGAAGAAGACTGCGTCCCTAAAACAGTGACTCAGCTGCTCCAGTAGGTTCTACCATGGAGTTGATTACCAGTCTCATCATGGGGAATAACTACATTCAGCTGTCCAGCCACTCAAAACCAAGCCCAGTCGGGTTGACACACAACTTAACTACCACACTTCATTTAAAGAGGCTTAGTTTTAAGGCAGTGCTGACACAGAAAGACACCAAAACAAAAACCAAACCCACTGCCATCGAGTGGATTCTGACTCATAGTGACCCTATTGGGTTTCTGAAGCAATGAATCTTTATGGAAGTAGATTACCCAGTCTTCCTTCCATGGAGTGACTAGTGGATTTGAACTGCCAGCTTTCTAGTTAGCAGTCAAATGCCTTAGGCACTGTGCCACCAGAGCTCCTTCAGAAAGACACCATTTACTGGAAATTCAATATATCTAGTTGCTCTTCTCTAGTATCTTTTTATCTTGTCCATTTGTGCCTTTTCTGATTCTTAGCTACTTGGCTATATTCACACATCTGACTTTTCATTGCTTTATCCCTCTATCCATTTATGCATGTATTCTTCAAGTGGTATAAGTTATATTACTGTTTTTAGTTTTGAGGATACAAGAGGGAAGAAAATGGACGTTATTACTGGCATCATGAAGCATACTTTCTATTGGGCATGGGAGCTATTTTCTCTTTGTCTTTCTAGAGTTATTCTCCATCTTTCCCCCACCCTGTCCTGTGCCCCAGACTATGTCACTATACTCCCTTGCCATTTGGTTTTCAGAGAAGATTGAGCAGTGATAGGCATGGCAGGAGATTAAATAGTGAAGAAGAAGGAAGATATGGTATTCATTCCCATAGCTCTCTACCTGCTGCATTATCATACCTTGTTACTGAAGGTTCAGTGGCAATGCTTACCATTGAGAAACCCGATACACACTTATCAAAATAAGACATTGAGCTAAGGTAGTAATGAAAGTGTTTGAACTCACAAGAATCTGTTGTAATGGTTAATTGATCAGAGTTTCTCGGGGCTTTAAATCCTTATTTATTTATTTATTTATTTATTTTAAATTCTTAGAGCTCTGGTGGTATAGTACCCAAAACATTTGACTGCTAACCAGAAGGCTGGCAGTTCAAACCCACCAGCAACTCCTTGGAAGTAAGACGGGGCAATCTACTTCTGTAGTGATACTGCCTCAGAAACCGAAGGAGGGGTCACTATTTGTCAGATCCGACTTGACAGCAGTGAGGTTTTGTTTTTTGTTTTGTTTTGTTTTTTGTTTTTGCTATTGCTGAATAAATATTATTGGGATTCTGGAACATTAATTATAGTAATAAAGCTGTTGTTATATGCTGTCGAGTCGGACCCGACTCATAGCAACCCCTCCTTGGATTTCTGAGGCAGTATCTCTACAGAAGTAGATTGCCCCATCTTCCTTCTGAGGAGTGGCTGGTGGGTTTGAACTGCCAGCCTTCTGGTTAGCAGTCAAGTGCCTTAGGCAGTATGCTACCAGAGCTCCCTTAATAAAGATTAGCACCAGTATGGGCCTGAGTTCACTCTAACTGCTTTATCTTTATCTTTTAGTCCTCACAGCTATTATATGAAGTATTCAGTAATATTATCTTGGAAGGAAGCAAATATCATTCAC
The DNA here is from genome assembly GCF_000298275.1 of Orycteropus afer afer. Lineage (NCBI taxonomy): Eukaryota > Metazoa > Chordata > Mammalia > Tubulidentata > Orycteropodidae > Orycteropus > Orycteropus afer. The sequence continues at coordinate 1,137,806 of NW_006921956.1, read as the reverse complement.
TAGACATCTCCTCTATACCAACTACTACACTACGTACTTTAGATGCAACACTGAGATTCGATGATCTTATTAATTGGTTCAGCTTGAAACAATTGTGGTGGGAGATGGCAGTTTAAAAATATGTATAATTCCAAGGCTCTTTTCTCCTATAACAAAGAGCTCTGGTGGCATAGTGCCTAAGGCATTTGACTGTTAGCCAGAGGGTTGGTGGTTCAAACCCACCAGCTGCTCTGTGGAAGGAAGACTGGGCAATCTACTTCTGTAAAGATTTACCACCTTGGAAACCCAAAGAGGGTTGCTATGAGTCTGAATCAACTTGATGGCAGTATGTTTTGTTTTGGGGTTTTTTCCACTATAAAGAGCAGCCCTGGTCATGCAGTGGTTAAGTGTTACATTACTAACTAAAAGGTCAGTGGTTCAAACTCATTACTTGCTCTGCAAGACAAATATGTGGCCTCCTGCTTCTGTAATTATCTATAGCCTTGGAAAACCTCTGGGACATTCTACTCTTCCCATAGGGTTGGTATGAATGGGAATCTATTGGCATCAGTAGATTCTCCTATAACATCCTGATTAGTCCAAGGCTGACATTTGACACAATGTAGGAGGAATTGTCTTCCTTTCTCCTGTGAAGGCACTAGTGAATATAGTTTTGGAGGATCACAACTTTTTCCATCCCATTCCAGGATCTATTATAAGGGAACATCTTAAGCATGTAATGTGTTTCTGCATACAAAAAGTTTTAAATGAGTGCTTACAAAAAGGGATTAGTGAATAACAAAGAATGGGAACATGCAACAAAGAATGAGAACAAGCAATGAGCTTAGATAAACCAAATGAAAATGGAATTACAGCCACAAACAAGATTAATCTAATTCATGTATTTTTTCCTTAAAAAAAAAAAAAAAAACCTGAAAAAACAGCACATGTACATACATGCACACACACATCCAAACTTGGACATCTGCCATTTCCTGAGTATCCTTTGGCTTTATTGTTTCTCATGTGGGAGTATATTCTGTGTATGTAGATTTACTGCTTCTCAACCATTTCAGAAAGTCCTCTTGGTACTAAATTGAGTCACTATCCTTCATAATATAGTGACATGTCTATTTGATTATATTTCATCAACATGCAATTCCATTCATTGTGTATTTTGTCCAATCCTCCGATAAAGATGATGATGTATTTTCCATCTAATTGTGTTTCTAAATATTAGCAGAAAGAGAATTGCATGCATCCTGGACAAAGGCATGTCTCATGCTAATATGAGTCTTTGTTAAAGAAACAGCCTGGCTGGGTTTTGCTCTGAGACATGTTCATTGCTTGTTGCCTGCTCAAAAGCCAAATGATCATTGCAGACGGAAAATATGCACTGTCCCTTAAGGGTCATACATTCAGTAGTTGCCATTTGCTTTATAATTTAAGAAACATATTCCTAGTCTGTGTCAGAAAGTTGAGCAAATGTTTCAGTTGTATTAGGTGTAGCAGATATTCCCCTGTATGTAGACTTTTCAAGCTAAATTTAATGATCCAACCATTTACAATGTTTTATTAGAAAAGAATGTCTAAATAGAACTACAATTCATTATCCTTTTAAAGCTCTTTAAAAGAATAAAGATTTGCCTTGAACTATTAAACAGGGATTTGAATTGTTCAATATGTAAAATTAGGCTGACATAAAATACTAGATATTGAAGATCCTGTTTCTTAGAGGTATTAAAACTTTGTATATGAGGGTAATAATAATGGTTGGCATAAACTCATCTGAAGATCTCAAAACATTTTTACATTTATTCTACTACTATTATCTCAATTTTGCTGAATTATTGTATTCTTCTAGTTGTTTTGATTTTGTTTGAAACAGGTTTAAGTGGCTGTATATCAAATCCACTGATGTTGAGTCAGTTCTGGTTCATAGCAACCTTACAGGACAGAATAGACTTGCCCCATAAAATTTCCAAGGCTGTAAATCTTTACAGAAGCTGACTGTCACATCTTTCTTTCCACAAAGTGACTGGGGAGTTTGAACTACCAACCTTTCAGTTAGCAGCTGCACACTTTCATCATGATGTACCAGGGCTCCTAAGTGGCTGCATAACAGTGCATAACAGAGGGTAATCAAATTTGGCACACTTTGTGGAGTTCTTAAAGAAGTTACCATATCCCTGTGAACCAAACCAAATTCACTGCCACTGAGTTAATTCTGACTCTTAGTGACCCTCATTGGGTTTTCAAGACGGTAAATCTTTATGAAAGCAGACTGTCTCTCTTTCTTCCATGTAGCAGCTGGTGGGTTCGAATCACCAACCTTTTGGTTAGCGGCCAAATTGCTTAACCACCACACCATGAGAGCTCCATATCCCCATAACTCACTGCCATCAAGTTGATTCTCACTCATTGCAACCCCCATTGAGTTTTCAAGGCTATAAATCTTTATGGAAGCAGACTGCTCCGTCTTTCTTCCAAGGAGGAAGGGATGGGTTCAAACCACTCAACTTCTCATTAGCAGCCGAATGCCTTAACCACAAACCACCAGAGCTTCTTTCCATGTCTCTGTAGGTGGAGGTAAATTTGAAAATCTTTAAAATCTTTTCCTCTCCTTTCTCTACATAAAGGCAGAAACACTTGTAGAGATAGTCTGAACACAGTGATAATTACACCTTGATGACCATATTATTTGATGAAGACGAAAAATAATTCTGGAATTTTTCACCTATATTTTCTTGACATCCACACACACTTTGCACATTCAAATGTTGTATGATCATGACTTGAAATGTTTTTAAAAACTATTCTTGGAGAGAAATATTCCAACATAATTGTAGAATTGTGATATGAGAAGTAATTTTACATCTGCAAGTAAATTATTTCTGAATAAGAAGAAACATTATTCAAAGTTGTATTTCAGTCATTTCTTAGGTCATATATATTGCTTATAAAGTCAAGGGTGGGTTCTTCTTTGTATTTTTCCCAAGCAACTGTTAATAGTTTCAAAATTAAGGTTGAAATTAGAGAGTTTGTGGCATAGAGAGAGTTTTCTCTGAAAGGATTAAAGTGTTTAATTTAATTTTAATTTTTGCAGTGTTTCCTTCCCTCCTCTCTCACCCCTGGTAAACAACAAAGAAAGTTTCCTTTCATATGTAAACTTTTCCTTGACTTTTTACAATAATGGACTAATACCATATTTGTCTTTCTGTGGTTGACTTATTTCACTCAGCAAGGATAAGCTTATTTCAAACTATCTTTACCTACAGTCTTTGTAACAACACTAGTTAAATCAGAATGATGGGAAAATATTATTTATTAATATGAATGCCTATTTTAAAATTTATAACTTTCAGAGTTGTATGTATTACCCCAGATGTAAGCATATATAGAATATGTTCACTTTAGTAACATAGGAGAGATAATGACAAGAGAGTAGTAGGTAAAAATATTAAGAATAATTCAGGACCCTGATATTTTTTCAAGTGGAGAAAATATTCATAATATTTCTAAATTCTGTTAAGATAGTAGGACCAGAGTATAGAAAAAAAAAAAAAATAGGTAGAAAAACCGCACAGTAGTTGGGGAACAATAGTATTCAACCAGGATAAGAACAGAGGTAAATCTGTTCTATGCAACAGACTGTAAATTAAGGGCTTAGTAATCTCTAAAATGTCCTCCAATTGGACTATTTCCAGACTGAAATTCTGAGAAGTATGGCTATTGGCCCATTCTCTTGTCCATGAATGTT
>NW_006921956.1:1131988-1132572 GCF_000298275.1 Orycteropus afer afer | reverse complement strand
ACAAAGGGCAAGGAATCCTTTGAAGTAATCCCAAAGGATAAGCCTCTCAAGGTCCAGAGCAAAGTGGAGTAGAGGGATCTGTGGATCTGGAAGGGTGGAAATAGCACATAGCCCAGAAGGGCAGAATAAACAATCTGTTAAAAAAAACTTCACTTTTGCCTTGGGACAAAACTGTTTAATAAAAAAGGATATAATTAATGATTTTCATTTAGATTTTTGAAATTTTATTATAATAATTCACAAGATTCAAGACAGTGGCTAAATTACAGAAATGTTTTGTGGGATAAAAATGGAGAAATCCACAGTGTAAAAGCATTGGGAGAAGTTGCAATAACACAGGGAAGACGGAAGACGTTAAAGGCAACTGCACTCATTTGCAGCAGCTGTGCAGGTACCTGGCTATCACAGAGTAGATTTCTCCAGAGTCTGTCCTTTTCCACCACTGAGAAACCTACAGAAGGATTTTGAACATTTTCTGATATCACAACATGAGACCAATGGATTTCATTTTTTTTCCTGCTTAACTATCTTAACACATATCTATACATCTTAGTGTGGAACCTGATGATGCCTCCCAATTGCTT
>NW_006921956.1:1126132-1126818 GCF_000298275.1 Orycteropus afer afer | reverse complement strand
GTGCAATCCTTCTGCCTAGTCTGCCATCTTGCCAGAACCCCCAGATTGTCCAATCTTCTGTGGCTAAGGGTATGAATTCTTTTGTAGTGTGTTCTTATCTTTCTGATATATGTCATAATTTATAGTGTCTGAGAAATCTGAAACTATGGCCATTTGGGGTTCATAGTAAATCTGGACTGCTTTAACTAAATCTATATGTATATTTGTATTATATGTTTTTATTGTTGTCAGGTGTCATCAAGTCAGTTCCGACTTACAGCAAACCTATGTGCAACAAAACAAACACAGCTGGGTCCTGCACTATCCTCACAATCATTGCTATGCTTGAGTCTTATTTGTAGCTACTGTGTTAATCCATCTTGTTGAGGGTCTTTCCATTTCTTGCTTACCCTCTACTTTACCAAGCATGATATCTTTCTCCAGGGACTGATCCCTTCTGACAACATGACCAAAGAATATGAAACGAAGTCTGGTCATTGTAGCTTCTAAGGTGCATTCAGCTGCACTCTTCCAAGACAGATTTGCTTGTTCTTATGGCAGTCCATGGCATTGTCAATATTCTTCACCAACAGCACAATTAAAATGCATCAATTCTTCATTGGTCTTCCTTATTCATTGTCCAGCTTTCACATGCACATGAGGCAGTTGAAAATGCCATGACTTGGGTTAGACCCACCTTCGTCTTC
>NW_006921956.1:1122894-1123887 GCF_000298275.1 Orycteropus afer afer | reverse complement strand
TAAAAATATTAGTATCCTTTTTCTGCCAGAATTTAACATAATTTCTTCCTGCTTGATTATTTAGTTCAACATAGGAATTTCTTGGTTTGGTTAAATCTTTTAGCATGTGGGAAGTTAAAGGCATTCTTAAAAAATTACATTCTGCTGCACTGTGGGACCAGGTCTTAGTTTTATGTATTGTTTCAAGATAATGCATAGTAATATAATATTCTTTTTGAAAATATATACAAATAAAGTTATTAATATCCTGTGACCTCTCCTGTGAAAATGTGGAGCTGCCAAAGTCAGAAGTCAAATTCCAGATGCTATTTGTTTATTTACATTCATTATTTTCTTTCTAGTCCCTGTTACCTTTGCCTTGAATTATTGTACCCTGCTATGTATGAAGAGGAGCTCTGGTAGCATACTGCCTAAGGCACTTGACTGCTAACCAGAAGGCTGGTGGTTCAAACCCATCAGCCACTCCTCTGAAGGAAAATGGGGCAATCTACTTCCGTAGTGATACTGCTTCGGAAACCCAAGGAGGGGTTGATATGAGTCGGCTCTGACTTGACAGCACACAGCAACAACAACAACAACAACGACGTATGAAGAGAAACTCCTACAATCCACTATGGCAAAACAAGTTTAAAAAAATCCACCTCTCTCAGAAGTGCTTACATGACTGCTTTAAATCCTTACTATGGCATTGGAAAACTTTCACAATTTGATTTCACATCTTTTTATATGCTTATTTCCATGTATTTGCATTTCTCGATTTAGCACAAAGACTTGCCACATCAGACTATGAAGTTGTAACAGAGTATGTCCTGTGGCCATAAACTCCACGTATATAGTTATGTTGTACCTGATTCCGAAAATGGCATCTCTTCCTCTCTTGATGTTGGAAATTTCTGTCCTTTTAGAACAAAATCAAAATTCTATATTCATTATCTTTTCCTCTTTCATCTGAATACTCATATACCAAGTGTTATTACTCTAAAAAAAAAAAAA
>NW_006921956.1:1117464-1122395 GCF_000298275.1 Orycteropus afer afer | reverse complement strand
ATCAGATTCTGGAAAGCTTTTATGTCTACCAAGGTTGTGAGGGACAAGATAGGATTGAAAATATTCAGTGATGTCCATATCTGAAACATTGTCTAGCCTGTGGTATAGAGGATGTCTTGGAGTATACTAGACTGAAGAATGGGAATCAAATTAGATGATTGTTTTTATGGTACAAGTAAAGACATGATTAAATAATGAATCATGGCAGTGGCCTTGGTCATGGATAGCGGTAGGTACATTTGAGGATGAAGAAGAATAGCCAGGAAAAACGGCAGAAATTAGTAGCTCATAATGAGAAAAAAGGAGGAATAAATGGGAATTCCATTTATGAAAAGTAGGACTATCAGAAGAAAGCCTGATCAACAAGAAAATGAAATTATTTTAGGGTAGGTAGAATTTGAGGTACATTTAGAATTCAGGTTAAGTTGTCAATTTGGAAATTGGAAGAAAAGTTGAGAATCACGAGAGGTATGAAGGCACTGATTCAGGATTTGGAACCAACACAGGCAATTAAATGGGTGGCATATAATAGAGAGTCTAGGGAGAATATGAAGAGAAAGGGGTCAAAGAGAGAGCACTGGAAACTCCCAAAATATAGGAAACAAAATGAAGTAAATAATCCAGTGAAGAAGACAGAGAAGGAAGTTTCATGAAGGTAGGAAGACAATAATAGAATGTGGTGTTATGGAAATTGAAAAAGGCGAGTGGTCAACAGCATCATAAGCTGGTAAACTAGCAATTAAATACCATCCACTGGCTTTGGGAATTAGGGATGATGACTCTATCAAATCATTTTGAATGTAACAAAGCCAATTCTCAGCAAATTTGGAAATGAAGCAGGAGAGACAAGTACTGAGTTTTGTTTGATAAGCTATGAAGTAAGAAAATGTGATAAAACAATAGCCAAATAAGGATGCAAAATTTTTTACTATTTTCATTTTGTTTATTAGGTGAGAGCTCTCATATATATGAATTTGCTTAGGAGAATGACACATTGGAAATGAGCTAAGAAACCCCCTTAAGGAAGGAGATATTTGAAAGAAATCATTTTTAATTGATATGAGTTGCAGGTATTAGGAAAATTGTGATTGATTTTGTTTGAGCAGTATATGAATTAAGGCAATATTTTAAATGAAAAATGAGAGACTCGTTTTGTTTTTTTTTCTTTTTTTCTGTAAGTTGGGAAACTAGGCCATCTATTGGAATATGGTGAGAGGAAAGGGCCTTTGAAGAAACAGATATATAGTTGGGATGGAGAAGAACTGACCACGTGTATATTGGAGGATTTCTGAGGCAATATTCAGGGCCATCTGAGGTCAGACACCACAATGCTTTAATGTCACTGTTATGTATTAAATTGCATCCCTTCAAAATAAGTACTTATTCAAAATAATGCTTATTCAATCTGTATGTTGAACAAATAATCTGAGATACAGAACTATATGAAGAATGTGGCATCAGGATTGGAGGAAGAACCATGAACAACTTGTGATATGCAGACGACACACCTTTGCTTGCTGAAAGTGAAGATGACTTGAAGCACTTACTGAGGAAGGTCAAAGACTTCAGTCTTCAGTATGGATTACACCTCAATATAAAGAAGATAAAAATCCTTACAACTGGACCAATAAGCAACATCCAGATAAATGGAGAAAAGATTGAAGTTGTCAGGGATTTCCTTTTACTTGGATCCACAGTCAACACCCATGAGAGCAGTAGTCAAGATCAGAAATCACATTGCACTGGGAAAATCTGGTGCAAAATACCTTTTTAAAGTGTTCAGAAGCAAAGATGTCACTTTGAATGCCACGGTGTCCCTGATCCAAGCCATGGTATTTTTAATTACCTCATACGCACGTGAAAGCTGAACAATGAATAAAGAAGACCGAAGAAGAGTTGATGCCTTTGAACTGTGTTGGCGAAGAATATTGAAAATAGCACGTACTGCCAGAAGAATGACACATCCATCCTGGAAGAGATGCAGCCAGAATGCTCCTTGGAAATGAGAATGGCCAGACTTTGTCTCATGTTCTTTCGTCATGTTGTCAGAAGGGATCAGTACCTGGAGAAGGATATCAAGGCTGGTAAAGTAGAGGGTCAGCAAAGACAGGAAAGACCCTCAACAATGTGGATTGACATGATGGCTACAATGATAGGCTCAAGCATAGTAAGGATTGTGAATGCAGGACCAGGCAATGTTTCGTTCTGTTGTACATAGGGTCACTGTGAGTCAGTGCCCACTCAAAGGCAACTAGCAACAACAGCAACAAAGTAAATGTTATAACTCCTGACCCCTATACCTGTGGATATAATAGCACTTGGGAATAGGGTTTTCTTTGTTGTGTTAATCCGACGTTATCTGTGTAGGGTGTGTTTTAAGCCAATCTGAGGTATAAAATGATGAAATTTGGCAAGCAGAGAGAGAGGAATACAGATGCCACGCCATATGGAGCTCACCAAGGACCTGAGGAGCAGAGCTGAGAAGACACAAAGACCTTCCAGCAGAGCCCAAGGGAGAAAGCTTTCCCCTAGAGCTGGCACCTTGAATTCAGACTTGTAACCTCCTAAACTGTGAGAAAATAAATGTCAGTTTGTTAAAGTTGACTACATGAGATACTCATGCTATAGCTAACTAAGATGCCACCTTTATTAGTGGTTCAATTATTTTCTTCAAAGTACAGGAATATAGAAAATAGGAGATAGTTTGATTCAAAAAAGGAATTTTAGGTTGGATAAAGTTGAAGGATAAGTGCAAGGATGTGGATCCAGTAAAAGTTTGGAAGTATTAAGAGATGAGGTCTTGAGGGAATATGAAATGAAGGGAAGGCATGAGTGGTTGGATGTCCTACAAGTGAGTGTATGTCCAGGAAAAATGAGAGTCCCTTTCTTGGTTTAGTCAGAGGCCTGACATTCTCAAACCAGTGTTTATAAGAATCATCAGGGATCATGTTAAAAGTGCAGGTTTTCAGGCTGCCTTGACAGATTCTAGGGTGAGCCCTGGGAATCTACATTTTCATTCTATCCCTGATGGTGATGATGCAAGCAAGTTATGTATGTAAACAAGCCAAAGATGACCTCTGTGTATTAGCCACAGGGTGTTTATTTCTATGTAGCAAACTGAGGCCCATTAGCCCAAAAAAAGCTTGCTGGCACCAAACTCAAAATTGTACACATGTAGTTGTTTTTAAAATAGCCTAAATAAGCAGTTTTTAGCAACTTAGTGATTGCCTCCTTTACACACTTCATGAAAATGTGCACAACATCTGCTAGCTATTGATAAGATAAAATCCTGCAGTTGTAAGAGCCCTAAATTGCTGCAATCCTTGAAATTCTCTGACCTAGACAAGCCCACATCACTGTAGAAGGACATTGCCTAGATAAATATAAGCCCCCTGCTTCTTCTTGGGGAGTTTCCCACCCTCTTCCTCTTCTGGTAGCTTCCTTTGTCTCTTACCTCTGGAAGACCTCTTGCTGTGGGGACCACACCATGCATCCAGCTCTCCAAGTGTCTGTACAGATAAATAGCTTATTGAGCAATGCTGCTATCTCATGGTCATATCTTTTTCCTAATTTCCCCAAACTCACTACAAGGAGGTCGGGACCACAGTTTAAAAACCTTTGGGAAAGACGTCAAACTGAGAACCAATGTTGGAAATGAATCTGGAAAGGAATGTGGAGATCATGTTGTCATGGGACTTGAGTATTGTGTTAATAAGTGTAAAATACTACCTTCAGATACTATATTAGCACAATGAGTTTACAAAAAAGTTTCTAGAACTAATAAGTGAGTTTAGCAAGGTTATAAGATACAAGACCATAATCTTCCAAATCAATCACACTTCTATATTTTAACAATAAACACATGGAAGCCAAAATTTGAAACATAATGCCATTTACAATAACTCCAAAGAAAGTGAAATACCTAAGTATAAACTTTGCAAGATATGTAGAGCAGCTGTATGTTCAAAATTACAAAAAGCAGATGAAAACAATCAAAAGGGACTTAAATGCATAGACATACTCTATTCATGGATTGAAAGATGCAACATAGTAAAGGTGTCAATTCTTCCTAAATTGTTCTGTAGTTTTAACCCATTTGTATCAAAATTCTAACCAGGTTTTTTTGAATAGTCAAGTTTATTCCAGAATTCATATGAAAAGGCATAGGCACTGAAACAATCTTGAAAAAGAAGAATGAAGTGGGAGGAATACTTGTTTTCAACAGTAAGGTAAGCTGTACAGCTACAGTAATCAAGATAGTGTGGTCTTGAGAAAGAGATAGACATTTAGACCAATGCAAAAGAATAGAGAACTCAGAAATACCCCATGCACATATTACCAACAGATTTTTGACAAAGGGACAAAATCAATTCAATGGAGGAATGATAACCTATTTAACAAATGATGATGGAGTAATTGGACTTCCATAGGCAAATAAACAAACAAAAAAACACATCAAAACCTAGACCTAAACTTCACACATTAGACAAATAATATATTAGCTGGAAGTTTGTACCCAAAAATAGGAACAGATTGTCCTTATTTGAAGCATAGCTGGCCTGCCTGCAGTCACTTTCTCCCTGTCCACTCCCTCCTCAGAGCTCCCTACCAGGTCCCTTCTATCAGCCCTTATGACTCCTGAGTCACGTCTGCGATTCCTCTAGGAAAGTTGTTCTCAAAAGTAAGTGGGTATCAGTATTACCTGGAAGCTTTCTCAGGAGACAGATTGCTGAGTGCAGAAATCACAGTTTGTGACTCAGTAGGTCTATAGTGGAGTCCAAGAATTTACAGTTCTGACAAGTGTCTAGGGGCTGCTGATGCCGAGGTATGAGGAACTCCCTTTTAGAACCACTGCTCTAGGCATCCACAGAGCACTGGTGAAAAGTGATGACAATCATGCAATTTTAGGAACTAAGAACAGTGTTTCTTTT
>NW_006921956.1:1113068-1116824 GCF_000298275.1 Orycteropus afer afer | reverse complement strand
TCCGTAGTGATACTGTCTTGGAAACCCAAGGAGGGGTCGCTATGAGTCGGGTCCGACTCGACGGCACACAACAACAACGACAACAACATTCTTCTTGACTTCTAAAGGAGCTCTGGTGGCTCCGTGCCTGCGGCATTTGACTGCTACCCAGAAGGTCAGCGCTTCAAACGCACCAGCCGCTCTGTGGAAGGAAGAGGGGTAATCTACTTCAGTAAACTGCCTCAGAAACCGAATGGGGTTCGGCGTGAGTCAGAGTCAACTTGATGGCGGAGGGTTTTTTTTTTAATTTTTTTTTATTTTCTTCAAATTTTTATTGTGATTTGGGTGAATGTTTAGAGAGAAATTTCATTTTCCATACAGCAGTTCATACACATGTCGTCCATTGCATTGATTGCAATTTCCCACAATGTAACAGCTTTCTTCCCACTTCCCCTCATAGCTACCAATTCCCTGTGTCCTTCCCTCCATGCACTCCTGCCCTTCTAGCTGTCTCCCTGTGCATACACAGACCCTCCATTCTCCCATGATTGATCTCTCCAAGGAGTGCATCTACCTAATATAAATGTTCAGCTTATATGTCTGTCTTTTGTTTGGCTGGAAGTCACAGGAGTGAGTTCAGTTCCAGACCTGAAGGACAGCTAGGGGCCATAGTCTCAGGCGTTTCACCAGGCAAGCCTGTTTTCTTTTCTTTTTTTTATTTTTAATGGCAATGAGTTTTTTACTATTTAGACTTTTTCGTCTACTTCTAATGAGATGTCTTTTTGTTGATTGTGGAGAAGTTGGGGTATAATAACTTAATGTGGTGGGAAGAGGTCTCTAGGTATTAATGTTACTGCCAGAGTTTGACTGGTTGAATCTACAGAAATGTTACAAGTTCTGTTTCACCTTATGGGCTAGGACGTCACTTCCTCTTGTGGCTTGACATTGACCATGGTTAATGATGTTTCTATCTTTGTAAATTTCTTCTTTTTTGCCTTCCTTTGTCCTCTCAGCATCTCTTGGTTCTCTCATCAAGGCAGATTGCTGTTGTTATGTGCTGTCAAGTCAGACCCGACTCATAGCAACCCCTCCTTGGGTTTCCGAGGCAGTATCATTCCAGAAGTAGACTGTCCAACCTTCCTTCCGAGGAGTGGCTGGTGGGTTTGAACCGCCAGCCTTCTGGTTAGCAGTCAAGTTCCTCAGGCACTATGCTACCAGAGTTCCTATCAAGGCAGATAATAACTTTTTTTTTTTTTTTTAACCTTTTACATCATCCCTTGGCCATGGATAACTAGAGTGTAATTACAGGTCTCTCTCTAAGCAGGTACTCCGAACATTTTATCTGATTGCCTCATTCCATATTGGATCTAGATGTAGGTGTCTTGTAGAAAGTTAACAGTTCTTATGGATTGAGTTGTGTCTCCCCCAAAATTATGCTGAAGTCTTCATCCTTGTACTTATAAATATGACCATTTGGAAACAGGGCTTTTCATTTGTTATACTAATGAGTGTAACAAATAATGAGTATTTGTTATACTAATGTTATACTAATGGGAGCTCTAATAGCGTAGTGCCTAAGGCACTTGACTGCTAACCAGAAGGCTGGTGGTTCAAACACACCAGCCACTCCTGGGAAGGAAGGTTGGGCAATCTACTGTAGTGATACTGCCTTGGAAACCCAAGGAAGGGTCACTATGAGTCGGGTCCAACTTGATGGCACATAACAACAGCAAAAATATCAACTAATGAGATCATACCAGAGTAAGGTGAGTCCTAAACCTAATCTCTGTTGAACAGTGTCTTATAAAGAGCAGTATAGACAAGACAGATGTACCTCCAAGCCCAGGAACACTAAGGATGCCTGGCAACTACTGGAAGCTGAAAGGGACAAAGAAAGACCTTCCCCTAGAGATGACACCATAAATTAGGTCTTCCCGCTTCCCGAACTGTAAGAGAATACATTTCTATTCTATAAAGCCATCCACTTGTGGCATTGTTTTATAACATTTCTAGAAAACTAAGATAATAGTCCGCCCAGAATTTTCCTAAGAAATAAGATAAGAATGTTCTCAAAGTCTTCATATTTAATTCTTTATTTCCATAATCCTGAATGTGTGGGGCAACAGAGGCCTTAAACATCATCTCTTTTGTTATTTCTTTTTGAATTTTTTCCTTATGCACTCCAAGAGGGCAATATTCTAACAGTGTGGGGAGGGCTTTCTGTTATATCATCCCATCTAATTCCTGAGGTGGTGTTCATCCTGGCTCTTTTCCAGAGGCCACAGTCATGGAGGGATACAGGGTGAGCAATGGATCTATCAATAATATAAGATATATCTGAAGGCATGGAGTATGCAAATTATCCCAGACACAGGGATATATATTATTGATAGTTACCATCAAGTTGCCTCTGACTCATGGTGGTCTAATTATATAACAGAACAAAATTTTACCAGTCTTTGGCCATCTTCATGATTGTTGTGTGTTGAATCCATTTGTTATGGGAATTGTATAGTGTCTTCCAACCTAAGGGGTGTTGGTGTTATGTTTGTGTGTCAACTTGGCTAGCCCTGGTTGAGTGGCTGGGCAGCTGAATGTAGTTATTCCCCATGGTGAGACTGGTAATAAACTCCAACGTGGAATCTATTGGAGCAGCTGAGTAGCTGCTTTGGGTATGTGGGCTGCTTCCTGTATATAAGACACAACTTTGGGAATGGTCTCTAGCTTATGGCATGCTTGAACCATGCATGTAGCCATGTCATTGTTCAGCAGCCTGCCATGCTCTGCCGACTTTGGGACTTCCAATGGACTTGAATAAATGGCCTGCCATGTGGTTGGGTAACATCAGGACTGTGCCTTTTTATTTGTTGACCTTGGTTTGTCAGCCTCAGCAGCTAGCAGCTGTCTGAGTGAAGAAAAGCCTCCAGCTTCAGTGGGCTGGGAGCAGGAGGCAGAGCTGAAGTCCAAGGTTGAGGAACTTTCACCCAGCCCCTAGAGCCTGGCACTTTGAACTTGGACTAAAGCCTCCAAACTGTAAGAGAATGAACTCCTGTTAGTTAAGGCCATCTCGTTTGAGGCATTTTCTGTTAGAACAGCACAGAGGTATCCAACACAGCGGGTCCTTGTCCAGCACTACATCAGACAACACTCTGTTTGATCAGGACATGAAAGAGGAATAACTTTGTCAGTGAAGATGTCTCTTTCCCTTTGGGCAGTGTTGAATTTAAGGCCTGACATTCAGTCATCTAGACAGAGATAACACAACAGAATTTTGGGAAATAGAACTGGAGTTCAGAAAAAAGATTGTATTGAAAATACAGATACATAATAATTTTCCAAGTAATTCTTCAGGTTGCCAAGGCCTTTAATTAAAATCAATACAATCAGTTAATTAAAAGCTGTCTCTGTGGCTGGAATGTAGTTGGGCTATTGGAGCAGTTTTATGGTCTTTTTTTTTTTTTCTTTTTTGAATGTCACATCAGTTGTTAACTATTTGAATATAACCCTAGAATTCATTCTATGTTTTGACGTTTGGAGTTTAGAGAATTGATTTAATGTAGCTAAATTACAGAAAGTGACAGGGGCTTGTAAAAATGGTGCTATTTATTTATTACAAAAATGATGTGGTTTCAACTTAAGTTCTGAGATGATCTGAGGAGGGTGCACATGTCTTGCTTGTTGTTATAGCTCAAAGCGTTGCATTTGACGAGGGATTCAAGGCAGAACTCTGATTGCCATGAGAACCCTTACAGAGTCTCTTGTCTCCACTCTGCTCTT
>NW_006921956.1:1106235-1112818 GCF_000298275.1 Orycteropus afer afer | reverse complement strand
AACTGAACGCCATATATCAGCAGATGACTTAAGGTTTTATATTTCCAGCCCTGACCTCAATGAACTGCAGACACTTTTGTCCACCTGCTGTCTCTTCTCAGAAGTATAACAGAGATCATCAATTTAATATATCAAAAACAGAATTCTTGACACCATTTTTCTCCCTTGAACCATTTCCCAACATTTTTCTCCTCCCATAATCTTCATTATTTCATTAATTGAAGACATCATTATCAGCTTCAAATCAAGCAGCAAATCTCTTGGGCATACTGTGAACATCTGTGATAAGGCTGATCATGTTTTACCTTCTTCATCCCTGGTCTCTCTCTCTCTAGGCTGATTGCAATACACTCCATGGGTGGCCATGCTTCCACATGTATTCATCTACAATATCCTCTTCAAACATCTGTCAGATAATTTCACTTTCCTGCTCAAAACCATCCCATCTTTTCCCATGCCATTTAGAATGAAACCCAGTGTTCTTGCACCGACTGCAAGACTCTCCATGATATCTGAGGCTACCACTCCAACCTCATTCCTACCCCCGCCTTCAGCCTCTTTATGAGTCCTCATGGCTCTGCCTCTCCACCTGTGCACCTGCTTTTGTCTCTGCTAGGAATGTCCTTTCCTCAGCTTTGTGCATGGTTCAGTCCTTCATTCAAGGCTTATGTGTGCAATGTCTCCTGCTGTATCCATACCCTCAGCCTCCTCCAATCCCAGAATCCCCTGCAGCTGAGTACCACTTTACAGAAGATGCTGTGACCATACAGATCAGCAAATCTAACAAAAATGACCTAGCTTTTATACAATTGATGCTCATGGTGGCATTCAACATTCTTGGACACTCCCTTTTGTGAGCTCCTATTGGACTTTGTGACATCACTTTTTAATTTATTTACTCATTCACAAATCTTCTACTCGTTGAAGATGCAGCAGTGAACCAAATACATAATGTCACCACACTCATGAAGCTTATGTTCTACTGGGGGAAAGGTGATGAAGAAACAGGGGAATGTACAGCAGGTCACCTCTGCAAAGAGGCCTTTTCTGACTATCTTGTTTAGATGATCAACTTCCTTTCCCTTTTTACTACTTTAACCTTGCCTTTGAGTTGATCCCAATTCATGGCAACCTCTTGTGTATCAGAGTAGAATTGTGCTCCACACAGCTCTTTATTTTTAATAATATTAAGTTTGGGGTGAAAGCTTACAAAGCCATTTAGGTTCCCATTTGACAGTTTCTGCAAAGTGTGTTCAGTGCTGTTATTTTCATTTATCACAGTGTGTCAACATTTCCTTTGTGTTCTGTGTTTTCCGTTCCCACTGTTCTTGTTTCCCTGACTCCTTACCTTCTCCTCTTTGCTTCTGAGTAATTGGTGACCTTTTGGTCGCATACTGTTGGTTTGTAAGTAGAACAACAATCTTGTGGGTAATCTCCTTTATTTTGTGTGTCTCTGCTATTTCTCTAAAAGGTGATCTCTGGGGTTAGTGCCACTTCTAGGATTATACAGTGTCTCAGGGTGATAGTCCTGTGTTCTCTATTAATCCAGTTTGTTTGGATTTTTTTTTTAAGAATTTGAGTTATGTTCTACATTTTTCTACTATTCCATCTGGACCATCTCTTGTATCTTAGAAAGATTAATGGGGGTAGCTGGGTAGCATCTAGTTGTTCTAATCTCCAAGTAGAACCATCTAGTTCTTCTAATCTGCAGGTAGATGAGCTCGTGGACTGTGTAGTCTTGTTTATTTTCTGAGCTTTTGGCTACCATTGTATTGTTTTGCTCCTGGTGAGTAGAGACCAACAGTTGTGCCTTAGATGTTCACTCAAAACTTTTCAGATGCTCCTCCTATCACTAAGATGCAGATTATTATTTTTGTGAAATATATATGTCAATTTACTAAGTTACCCCTCCATAACACAGGCATAGGGCCGGGCAGTTTTTGTTCTTTTGTGCATAGGTGCATTATGAGTCGGAGCCAAGGGGTTTTCAATGACTGATTTTTCAGAAGTAGATTGCCAGGTCTTTCTTCCAAGCCATCTCTGGGTAGACTTGAACCTCCAACCTTTCAATTAGCAACCAAGCACATCAATCATTTGCAACACCTAGGGACACTTTCTACTCCTCATCATTACATGTATCCTGGCCTTACACTGTATTATACATTAGAACATAACCTCTCTGAGGACAGGAGGTCAAAATCTTTTTTAGTGGTTCAGGCTATGATTCTGGTTTTTAAAACACTGACTAGCATGTGATCACAGAGCCTCAATATTTTCTGAATTACTGAATGAGTCACTACATTATCAAATCCAAAAATAATATTATTTGATGCCTCACATATTGGTGTAATTATTTATTCTTCTTCTTCTTTTTTTTTTCTTTTTTTAATGTTGTGAACAGCTTTATTGGTGACAACAGGTCATGAGGGAAGTAGATAGCTCCTGCTTCTGAGATGGCGTTCAGAGTCAGAGTATAAGTTGCAGCCCTCCAAAAACTATTTGTTCTTATTTTTGATGTGGACAGTTGTAGTGTTTGCAGGATTTTAAGAAAGTGTGTACAGCATCCATATGGTCATGTCCAGTTCACCATTTTAATAAAATTGGAAGGGGAGTAGAGGAGGTATTAGGTCACCCCACCAAGGTGGAGATGAAAGTGGCACTCTATTCTTTCTGGACTTGAATGAAAGGCCCATTGTACCTGAAAAGCCAGTGAATGTGTCTGTGATTGTGAGAGGAATAAATCATGGTGAGTTCACATTTTGTGGCTTCCCTCTTTTAGAACTCATGCAAATAATTTCAGTGTTCCTTGTTGATGATTTTTATTATTCCTCAAGTAAGTTTTGGTCAGTTAAAGAGAGCGAAACAAAATCTTCAAGCTTCAGAATTAACTAGAAAAGTCCCAGTGAAACTGACCAGCTTATCAAGTGCCAAAAAAAGCATGGTGTTGAGTGAGCATTACAGAAAATTTAAATTGGAAAATGAATGCATTTTTATTCTTTTGACAGTTAAGGATACATCACACTTAATGAATCATTGTTGTTGTTGTTGTTGTTATTGCCGTCGAGTCAAACCCGACTCATAACACATAAATATTCTATATTGAATCCATAATGAAATCCTGTTTTCAAAGTACAAGACACACATGCTTACAAAGTACAAGACACACATACTTAGAAAGGAAGCATCTTGAGGAGCAAGCTCTTATTAAACACTTAAAATGTTTGAAAATTGCATTCTGTTGATCATAAGAGAAAGATAGGCATAAGATGTCACATGATGGTACACTTTCTATTGTGTTCACTTCCTTAGAAGTAGAAAAAAATATCCTCTCTGGACAGATGCAGCAAGATCATTAATATTAGCTGTATCAATTCCATGGCAGAGTGATGAGGTTGGATGGTGTTTCACCGTTCCTCCTCATCTGACACTAAATCCTCTCCAGTGAGTGGCTATCTCCAACACTGACAGTGAGGAGTGTTTCACCTCATGCTCTCCCATCATTTCCAACCAAACAACCATTCTCAGTGTATAGCCTTTCAGCTGCATGATCTATAGCAAGAACTTCATAGATCAGACCCATTAAAAAAAAATCTACAATGTGCTTGCTCACTGCTATTCACTGCATTTAGAGAGGTATATGGTCATACATATGAAAGTGGCAAATCCCTACTTGACAAAGTGTGATAGAATTCTAAGATGATCCCCAAGATTCCCACCCAGTAGTATATACAATCTTACAAAATTATCACTCTTGAAGAAGAGAGGAAATGGAAATTTGCTCCTAACTTAGAGAATATGACAATGATTAAGGGATTTGTGGATGTAATTGAAGTTTCTGATTGGTTGACATTGAGTCAATAAAGAAAGCAATTATTCTAGTTTAGTCTTATGTAATCAGATGGGTGCTTCCTTGAAGTTAGTGACTTTCTTCCTCTTTGTTGCTAGCTTTGAAAAAGCAAGCTATGATGAATTTTACAACTATGAGGAAATGAAGTCTGCCAACAAACCTAGGAGTTTGGGAGTGAATCCTTCCCTAAGCAATCTTCCAGATGAGAATGTGACCCAGCTTACATCTTGTTCAGCCTTGTAAGTTCCTGAGCAGAAAACCCAGACTGTGTCTGGACTTCTGACCTACAGAAACTGTGATATAATAATTATTGATGGTGTTGTTTTAAGCTTCTAAGTGGAGGCTATCTCTTATGAAGTATTGAAAACTAGTACAAAATGGTACAGGAAATTAGCAATAGATTATGAGCAAAGATAAGAATTGGGACATTCGATGTGCTTTCTGTTTTTTGGGAAAAAAGTTAACTATTTAAAGAATTTTGATGACAATGAATGTTTGATTTAGTTTTCCTGATCTATAGGGCAATGTAAGGAACTCTGGTAGCACAGTAACTTAGGCATCTGACTGCTAACCAGAAGGTTGGTTTAAACCCCCTAACCACTCTGTGGAAGCAAGACTAGGCAATCTACTTGCATAAATATTTACTGCCTTGGAAACCCAATGGGGGTTGCTATGAGTCAGAATTGACTCGATGGCAGTGGGTTTTGTTGTTTTTGGTTTATAGGGCATTTTAGGTGTGTATATTTATTTGGCTCATAACATCATTTATATAAATCTATCATTATCATTTTTACCCTCTGAATCTATGCTGTTATTTTTCCTTTCTTTTTATAGTAGACTGTGTAATTACAGTTTCTTAAGTATGAACTGCACCACCATCTGGATAAAAACTGAAAAAAAAATCTGCGACTGGATAGTTTCAAATATACAGATGCTTACTACTGAATAAGCTAACCTTTTGGATGGATGACTGATTCAAATTTCTTTTTATTTAGTGTCTTGAAACCATGCACGTAAACCACTTGAAGCTATAAATTGCTTATGAACCAATGATAAGAATCCAGATTCCTTTGTTAATGATGATAATGTCTAATTTGATGACATAAATTAGATTTCTTATACTAAAATAATATTTCAGATTAATAAGAGATTCAGTTTGATAGGAGAGAGAAGCCTGTCCTTGCTCTAGCTTAGATAGTTATGCACTAGGAAGAAAGGTCATCACTCCTCTATTTGCTGTATTTTAGTGGCCTATGTGTTGCTGTGATGCTTGGGGCTGTGCTACTGATATTTCAAATACCAGCAGGCTCACCCATGGTGGTCAGGTTTCAGTGGACCTTCCAGACTCCGAAGAAGGAAGTCCCAATCTACTTTTGAAAAAACTGGCCAGCGAAAACCTGATGGATGACAATGGAACATTGTCCCCTCTGGTGCCAGAAGATAAGCCCTTTAGATTGGAAGGTACTTAAAATATGATTGGAAAGAGCTGCCTATTCTAAGTAACGTTGACCTTAGTGACATAGATGGAGCAAAGCTTTTGAGACCTTTATTTTCTGATATAGCATGGCTCAAATGAGAAGAAACAGCTCTAAATATCCATTAATAATCAGAATGTGAAATGTTTGAAGGATGAATCAAATAAATTAGAAGTTGTCAAATATGAGATGGAACTCTTGAAGACTGATATCATGGGCATTGTTGTTGTTGTTGTTGTTATGTGCCGTCGAGTCGGCCCCGACTCATAGCGACCCCTCCTTGGGTTTCCGAGGCAGTATCACTACGGAAGTAGGATTGCCCAACCTTGCTTCCGAGGAGTGGCTGGTGGGTTTGAACCGCCAGCCGTCTGGTTAGCAGGCAAAGTGTCTTAGCCACTATGCTACCAGTGGACTTGTACTATCATTTGCTCAGATAATCATATTGTATAAAATGCTGGGCGTGGTAGTTAAGGATGTGTGTAAATGTGGCTGAGCAGTGGTTTTGAGTGGCTTGTCAGCTGGATGTAGTTACTCCCTCCCCATGGTGAGATTATAATCATCTCCACGGTGGAATCAGCAGTGAGCAGCTGAGTAGCTGAAGTGGCGTTACCTTTGGGGTGTGGCCTCTTCCAGTACATAAAGAGAAATTTTGAGAAAAGTCTCTAGCTTTTTGCCACATTTTAGATTCTTCATTTGGCTGAGTCTTCATCTCCACTTCCTAGGCTTGAACCTGTGACCTGCCATGTTGTCTGCCAATCTTGAGATCGTGCTATTTTACCTATAGATCTTGGATTCATCATCCTCAGCAGCCAGTAGCTACATGAGTTAGGAGAAACCTCCAGCTTGCTCTAGTGGGCCTAGAACAAGAGGCAAAGCTGAAGCCTGAGGAAGGACTTCGCCTTTCCACCCAACTCCTAGAGCCGACACTCTGAACTCAGACTTCTAGCCCTCCTAAACTGTTGTTGTTGTTGTTTGCCGTCGAGTCCGAAACTGTAAGAGAATAAATTCCTGTTCATGAAGCCATTCACTTGTGATATTTCCATTATAGCAGCACTAAAGAAACAAGATACTGGGAATGACAAATTGGAGATGAATGGCATCACATTCATTGTCAAAAAGAACATTTCCAGATCTTTCCTAAAATACAGTGATGTCAGTGATAGGATAATATCCATACACCTACAAGGAAGACTAGTCAATAGGACTGTTGTTCAAATGTGCTAACCTACAGCTGATGTCACAGATGAAGAAATGGAAGTTT
>NW_006921956.1:1079878-1088624 GCF_000298275.1 Orycteropus afer afer | reverse complement strand
AACAGTTCTATTTGACATCTGTGGTCTAACCATGAGTCAGAATTGATTTGACAACTAACAACAACAACAATATCCTTGCTGAATTTTTGTCATAACACATTAGTGGCCACTGAAGGTAATTCAAAGATAGTAATACACAATTTGTGCCCTTGATTTTCTTTTTCTAATTGAAGTGGAAGAAGTAATTTGTCTCATAAATAATGATAATTTTAGTGAATGTGAAAAAACCTCCCTAGCAGAAGTAGGGAGAGTGTGGTAATTCACAACAAGGAAGATGGGAAAGCAAAACAAAAGAAAAAAACGCAAAGTTTCTATCTAGGAGGAAGAAGTATTAGTTCTCAACCATCTTTTAAATTTAATTTAAGTATTTAATATTTGAGTCTCTCTAGCATACAGGAAAACGTTTTTTTTTTTTTTAGAGTTATTAAAAAATGGATGTTGTATGAATATTTTAAAACTGAGACTTGACTACCCAAATGAATTTTGTGTTTACATTTTTATACTTGTCTGGTGATTGGAGTCAATGAAAAGTTGCACTGTTTGAAAATTGCAGTTTCTTGTGGCTGCCTTCTAGACAACCACACTAAATGTGCTTGAGGACTGGAGGACAATTGCTCCTACAAATGTTACAGTGTAAGGAGGTGCGGTGATGGCCGCAGGGGGTAGAATAGAATGTGTTGCTCAGGGAAATTTCAGGGTTAGATTTTTTTTGTTTTGTTTTATGTGATATCTCTAAATGTTTTACCCTGTCAGGTATTTCTCATTACAGTTACTACTGCCTCACTATCAAGAGTAACACTTTTTATTATTGTAAAGATTTATATAACACAACACTTGCCCATTTAACATTTGTCATGTGTACAATTTAGTGACACCAATGACATCAATTACATTGTACAAACATCACCTACAGTTGTTGCCAAATTGTCCATCACCAGAAACAAAACAGATTTTTTTACTGATAAATTTAGAAGACAGTGTTTCCTCCTTAGTGGAAAGGTTTATAATTTTGACCCGTTAAGGCAATATTTCTTAAAGGGCTCCAGACTTTTCTCCTTTCTTTTCCTCGGGGCTCAAGTTTTGACTCCTGCATGACCAGCAGGGATTAGTGGGACCAAATTTAAGGGTTCAGCCCTGATGCCACTGGTGGGTATCAGTGGGGCTTTAGGACCTAGGATGTGGCTCCACAGTAGCTAGAATAATGGTTACATACAAGCTGATAGAGCAAATAAGTAAATGTATTAGGGATAAACCAAACCAAAGCAAACTCATTTTCATCGAGTTCATTCTGATTCATAGAAACCCCTTTGGGTTTCTGTGGCAATAAATCTTTACAAAAGTAGATTGTCTAGTCTTCATTCATCAGAGTGGCTGGTGGGTTTGAACCGCCAATCTTCTGGTTAGCAGTCAAATGCCTTAGGCATTGCACCACTAGAGCTCCTTACATCAAGGATAATGGAAGCTAATTTTCTTACAGTTAGTGAAGGAAGTTAGTTACATGAAAAGGGGAAGGCTAAAATTTTAATTGTCTTGTGTTTGATTGTACAATTAAATGACATTGGTTACACACTTCACATTATAGTAGCATTCTCACTATCTCTTCCCATATTGTTTCACCATCAATAATTTAGACTCCCTGCCCCTTGAAATCTGTGCTTTAGATAAACTGTTGTCAGTTTGAATCATATGGATACTTCTTTATATGAATGTAATGCTCAAGGCAAATATTCTTTATTAATTGATCTAAAGTGTTATTTAGGTTGTTGTTGTTGTTATGTGCCATTGAGTCAGACCCGACTCATAGCGACCCCTCCTTGGGTTTCCGAGGCAGTATCACTGCGGAAGTAGATTTCCCCATCTTCCTTCCGAGGAGTGGCTGGCGGGTTTGAACTGCCAGCCTTCTGATTAGCAGTCAGGTGATTTAGGCACTATGCCACCATAGCTCCCGTTATTTAGGTTAGTAATGACTTTATGGGATAGTTCCAGTCCAATCAAAGTTTAAAGATTATTTCTAAATGATAGTTTGGGGTTCCCCTAGTCAGAGTAGCAAATTTCAGGCAATGAATACTTGAGTTTTAAAGTGCTTTCTTATATATTATTTCAAGGAGAAATAATAACCTTAGGAGGAGAGAAACAATTTTGTTTTCTTTTCTGCTGAAGATCACCTTGGGCGATTGAAAAGGAAAACATTTCTATGCATCCAGATTCATTTATTTTTGGCTTGAATTTTGGAGCAGAGAAAAAGCTCCAATTCCCTACTGCTTTGTGTTCTTAGCAGGTCTAGTTCTCTGCGGGTGGTCTATACAGTTGTGAGGAAAACACTGTCTCCCACATGTGGGAAGAAGTTGCCAGGGTCTTCTAACTTTGGGTCCCTACACTGGAATTGCTGAAACTGGGCACAGTCTCCAGGAAGAGACTCTACTTAGGAAAATCCCTTTTATTTAACGAGGTTCTATCTTAGTCTAATGGAGTTCTGGTGGCAGTATGGTAAAAGCATTTGGCTCCTAACCAAAAGGTCAGTGGTTCTACAGGAGAAAAATGAAGCAATCTACTTCTGTAAAGATTTACAGCCTTGGGAACCCTCTGGGCAGTTTGCCTCTATCCGAAAGGTCACTATGAGCCGGAATCGACTCGATAGTAGTGGGATTGTTTTTTGGATCTTAGTGTAGGACCCCTAGTGGCACAGTAGTTACAAGCACTTGGCTGCTAACCTGAAGGTCAGCAGTTGGAACTTGCCAGCCTCTAATGGGAGAAAGCTGTGGCAGTTTACTTCCAAAGATTATGGACTTGGAAACCCTGTGGAGCAGTTCTTTCTGTCCAACAGTGTGGCTGTGGGTCAAAATCATCTCTGAAGCTGTGGCTTCTTTTGTTTTCGCTGTCTTAGTGTAATATCCCTTTGTGTAATAGAAGCTACGTTTACTTCCTTTATTACTTTTTTTGATGGAATATTATTCCATTATTATTATTTTTAATATTGGCTTTGAGTGGCATTACCTTAAAATAATATTTCTACAAAGAGAAGTGAAGTGTATTTCCTAGTTTTATGTCCCAGGCCAAATGCATGACTGGTATCAAAGTAACAATGGTTTGATATTTTACAGTTGATTAAATATTAAAATGAGAAGGCATTCATTGAAATTTAAAGTAAAAAGAAAATACAAACTAAAATGAAAAAAACTAAATCAAATATATAACTTAAAATATAAATTTGCATTTGTGTTAAATTATCAATATGAAAAAGACAAATTTTAAATTCTTTTGTCTAGCTTACCTATTTGGAATGGTGACTTGTCTCATGAGGTATATTGATGTATTTTTTTTGTTTTTGATAGGGTCAGGGAACTCTTTTTGGCTTCATTGTGGTCTGATAAGAAGTAAGCACAAACAGGAACAGTGAGAGAAAAGACAGAGAAGCTCAATGTTAAGAGTATTGTAAATACTACCTCATAACCAAAGAACTATTTTATCTTGAATTAAAAAACAAAACACAACACTGTCCAGTTCCATGAGGCTATGGAGCCAGCTCCTGTGTTTCCAGCCTCCCAAGTGTATCCTCACAATTAACTTTAATTCCCCAACGTTCCATTCTGTTTCTTACAAATTCTGTTTCTCATAACCTAGAAGAGCTGGATTAACACTACTCTTCAGGGAAAAAATCATGCCCAATACCACTGCCACTTTCCCCATGCCTACAGAGACCACAGCTAAAATGTTATAAGAGACCCCTGTGCTTGACATTTGTGAAATCAAAGTATTTTAACAAACTACAAATCTGCCCCCTGTTCCTTTCAGCTGGTAGGAGGCAAATGCTGTGAAAGCCCCAGGGCGACTTTACAGATGGAAAAATTGACCTAGGGGAGTTGACTGGCCCAAAGCAAAGGCTGAGTCTCCCTGTGGTCCAAGCACAGGGTTGACCCTAGTTCATTTCTCCATCTGCACATTCATGCTCCTTGACAGCACATGTTAAGTGAACAAGCTCTCCTAGATCTGTTTTTGGAAGTTTGGTACAAAGCGTAGTTTCTATTTCAATTTTTTCCCCTGCCTTTTAATTTTTTTTTTTTTTTTCCTGATTGCTTCTGCAAAGCGCCAAGAGATTCATCTCATTGACCTGCCCCCCAGGCACATCCTCCCACAGTTCTAATTTCTAACTCCCGTTGAGAACCGTTGTGTGAAGGCTTTGTTAAGCTTCTGTGCCCACTCAGTCCCCAGCTTCTCTTCTGAAACTGCCAACAGTGCCAATTAGTACCACATGTGGTGTGCATTTGCACAGTGGCTGTTCCAGCCAAGTCCTCCAAATGTGGCCAAAATGCAAATTGGCCTATAGACAAGTACTTGGGTGTGAGTTTAGGGGAAAAAGTTTAAGTACCACAGCATACGTATCAGTGAGTTTATTCTCTGTAGTTCCTGGCATGCATTAAAGTGAAAAATGCAAAAGATCTGGAATGGTCCAAAGTGGAAAATATGAAAAAGAACTGAAATTAAATAAAATTAGAGGAGTAAATAATTTAAAACTGAACTGCAGAACATTGAAGAAAAAGATGTTCCTGGAGTTTCTGACTCTGTAACTGGTTGTCTTCGTAATGGAAACCTCGAAGTCTCCCATGCAGTACAAAATTGAACACCAATTTTCCCTCCAAGGTTCTTTAAATCTTTTGCCAGTTACAAGAACTTGCATTGTTTGTGTCGGGAACTTTTCCTGGGCCCATGCTCATGTAATGAGGCATTAGTAATTCAATGGTAGAATTCTTGACGTCCACATGGGAGACTTGGGTTTGATTCTGGCCAGTGTCCTCCGTACACAGACACCACCTGTCTGTCAGTGGAGGCTTAGGTGTTGCCATGATGCTGAACATGTTTTCTCAGTGTTTCCAGACTAGGATGGGCTAGGAAGAAAGGCCTGGCAATCTACTTCTGAAAATCAGCCAATGAAAACTGTGTGGAACACAATGGTCCAATTTGCAACCAATTGGTTCCCATTGTGTATGGGACCAGGGCCACCATGGCCTGGGCCTACAAGATGGCAGCTAACAACAACAGCAAATGCTCTGTATCATCTCAAATTGTTACAAATCTCCCAGAGTTTATTGCCATATTCCCTGTTGCAGCAGTTCTGTCTTAATACAGGTCTGATTCTATCTTCCCTCGAGAGTTAACAAAGACCCTGCCACGTCTCCTTATTCATCTCTGCCCCAGCCTGGGAAAAGTTCAGGAGAGAAATGACATAATGAGTGAACACTATTAAATGCTAGAGACTCTCTGAGGCTCTTTATTAGATCATCGATTTAATGATCAAATGATCCCTACTAGGTAATTATTGTTTTCCTCATTGTAAAAATGAAGATGCTAAAGTTTAATGAGGGAAAGAAATTTGTTCAAACTCATACAGCTACAAAGCGGCTACTCTGGTTTTCAAACCTATTTCTGTTTCATTCACTATACGATACTGTTACATAGCACTATTACACAGCAAACATAATGTTAAGTGCTTTACACACATTTTCACTAAGCCTAATTATAAAACAATGAAGTGTTCCCTGCAAGGTAGGGAATGATTTACCCAAGACCACACAGATAGAAGTGACAGAAATGAAAGTGAGATACAAGTCAGCTGATCTCCATAATCTGTACCCTTTTAATGACATCAAACTTTCTACTCCATTAAGAGGCCCCAGTTGCCTGTGAGACACGTTAGTCTTCTCACTTCTTAAGAGGATCAATAGTGTGACATGATTTTTACTGTCTGTTACCTGGGAAGTTACACCTTTAAGATGTAGTCTCGAGAGGCTATCAACTAAGTTACCAGTCTCAAGCATACACTTTTCATTTTTTTTCTTGTAGGAGTTCACTTACACCCCATCCTACACCCTGTTACCATGTTTCTTACTCTGTCATAAAGAGAGATGAAGTCCTGATGCATCAGTGTACATCAGCATGGATGGACCTTGCAAGCATAACATTATGCTGAGTGCAGTAAGGCAGTCACAATAAGACAAATATTGAGAGATCCCACTGATATGAAATACTTAGAATAGGCAAGGGTAAAGAGATCAAAGTTTGTGTTTTGGTTGGGGGACAGACAGGAGAGAGCAGAAAAGTACTCACTGCTTAGGAGACACTGAGCTTCTGTTAAGGATGATGGTATAAAACTGGGAATGGATAGTTTAACAACATGATGAACATGATGTCACTAAAGTGTACATGTGGAGATTATTGAAATGTTACATGTATATAACATATTTACTGCAAAAAAAAAGTAATAGAAAAAAAATATCTAAAACAAAGCAAAACAACAACAAAAAGCAGAAGCCCCTGAATTGTTGAACAGTGGTTCCTACATTGCTGTGAGTTGGGCTTCAAAATGGTTTACTCTGATATGACCCTCTGCTGAGAATTTGCATTTCCACCCCACATATACTGAATCAAAATTTATAGATAATTCTTATAGATCACCAAGTGATTCTTAATGTATGTTTGAATCTTGTTAAAATCTAGGTTCTGATCAGATATATCTGGGATGGAAATGCAAATTCTCAGCATGCTTCAGGTGAACCTGAATGAACCGGTCAGAAGCTCTGGTTACGACATCCGACTTCTCCCAGCTTCTCACTTGTATGAAGTTCCTTGGGCACATAAAAAATGACCAAGGGTCCTTTGAAAGGACTATTCCCATGCTCTCTTTCTACCTGATGATTGGCCAACACCATTAAACAGTCAATTGTGGGCTCACCTTGTTACATCCTGACATCATTGAAGGAGACACAGTTGTTGTTTTGGCCAGTTGGCATTTCGGTCAAATTAGAACTGAGACACGTCTCAATATTTTTTTTTGCTCACCAAGTTATATGGCTGTACAGGCTGTAATTTGGGTTTTGGTAATAAAATCCTTGCTAGCCAGATCAACTAACTTCCTTAATGTATCAAGCTTTCATCCCAAGATTAAAAATAGCCATTCCTGATCCAGCTGGTTTAGTCAGTGACCTGGGCTCCAAGTATATCCTATTACCAATGCCCAGCGGCACAGACCGCAGCCTGTCTAAGTGTTTGCATGGAAAGCAATCCTAACCAAAGATTACGCAGTTTGGGTTCAGAAAGGCAATCCGTTCCATTTACAAACATCTGCCGGAAAGGTCAGGCGCAGGCTGGCCAGTCCCTGGGCTCTGACTGTTTTCATTGCAAAGACTGTGTCCAAGGGAAACCGAAATTTAAAGTGGACCCAACTTCTGACAAATTACTAACAGCTAACTCAAATCTAGTTCAAACAAAGATTTTACAGTCTTTTTCCAATGGTGTTGGATAAGAAAGCTTCAAAGCAAGTAAGAGAATGGAGAACTTATTACTCATATTCAAGGATGATGAAGAACAATTCAAGGATGATGAAGAACAATAGAATATGTCTACGAGAAAGATAATGGGGCTGGGGGGTGGAGAGGACATGAACATTACTGTTGTCATTACCGTTAGGTTATCTTAAATTCAGGATTTTATTCCCTTTCTTTAAACCCATAAATAAATTATTTTCAGATAACCAACATACTTCTAGCAAGATATGGAGCATTTGATTTTTTTTTTTTTTTTCCATGAAAAGCTATGCTACCACTCAAGGTACTTTAAAATGAAGTCCTTCATAATGATGTGTAGTTTATGCAATGAAAACAACAGAGACTATCAGTTTCCATTTCAGAATATTGGAACGAGACATTCTTTCAACTTGGGGTCACAGAACACATACTGTTACAATTGCATACAAGCCTGTGCCCCAAAGAGCTCATTTCTCTGATCTGATCTGACCAGTGATGTATCTGTCAGGGAAATTCATTACCAGTCTCCCAGCAATGCCAAATCAAGTGAACCGCATAGCTGAGCACACTGCACATTTACAAAAACCAAAACCTACTACTCTTTATTGGCTACTCAGAGAAATTTCCTTTTACGATCCACAAATGTGGCTTTAATTTTGTAGGCTTTATTTTGAGGTAGTGGAGAGGGAAGGAGGGATAAATTTGGAGGGGAAGTTTCAGAAGACAGTTGCTCATGTAAACGGAATAGGATGTCTCCGCTATGGGCTTGCAGCTAGTCTACCAATGGGAGAAAAACACCAGGGCAGCCATCTTTTTGCATATATCAAATTCCTTCTCTGTGTTTGGGGTGCAGTGTGGTAAGGCCCAAATCCAGATGGTGCTTAGTCCAAAGATTGGCTGGGAACAGCCCTGTAGCCTTGCCTATCTTTTCGTTTTGACTGTCTGTCATTGTTATGGAGACTGGGTGGTGCAAATGGGTAATGCACTCATTTGGGAACTGAAAGGTTGGCAGTTGGAAGAAGAAAGGCTTGGTGATCTGCTTCCGGAAGGTTACAGTGACTGAAAACCCTTCTGAACACAATTGTACTCTGGCCCACTTGGAACCCTAATGAATCAGAGGCAACTAGGAGGCAACTGGTTTCACCTATATTTAAGAATGTGTTTCAGCATGTGTATTTGTACTGACAGCATTAAGGTCTTCAGTCTTAATTAATAGGATTAGCACAGGGAACATTTTTGGGCTTGTATCTCCATTGTGATATATGCTAACTATGTAAAATCTTTGCTACTTTTACCATCGATGTTGTTGTTATGTGCCGTCGAGTCGGCCCCAACTCATAGCGACCCCTCCTTCCGTTTCCGAGGCAGTATCACTACGGAAGTAGGATTGCCCAACCTTCCTTCCGAGGAGTGGCTGGTGGGTTTGAACTGCCAGCCGTCTGGTTAGC
>NW_006921956.1:1072103-1078843 GCF_000298275.1 Orycteropus afer afer | reverse complement strand
TGATAAAACTGCTTTTTATTCAACCAGGGGCCCAAAAAGCTGCTAGCCATGTCTAGAGGGAATACCTCTGTCAATGCACCACATGGGGTATTGATGAATTCCTTGATGTCTCTGACAATTTGGGCAGTCAGACCCTGTTGTAGAACCACAGAACTCAGTGGATGGTGGTGGTGTGGATAGCAAAGGGTTGATATTCAGAACCCACAGCTGTGTACATCACTGTCTTACCCTCCTCCTGCTGCAAGGCTAGCTCTCGAGTTTCCTCCAAGATGTTGAAGAAAACCTTGTGGTCAGTGCCCAAGACCGTGAAGGTGACTGATTCCCAAGGAGTCCCTGTCTGCAGGTCTTTCATCTGAATCTCTAGACTTTTTCCACTTGGATCCATTTTCCCTGATACTAGATAAAATGGTTTCCAGGGCTGGGAACAAATTCAAACTTGGTGATGCGGCCACTCTCATGCGGAGAGTATGAAGTCTCGACACGAAGGTGCTGAGTTCTGGTGCTGTGGCAAGTGAGCCAGCTAAGCAATCAAACATAGCTCTTGTCTCTAGCAGGGACTTCTAGTGTGACCATGTAATGGTGCTGGGATGCCACCATGCCCAGCTGGGCACCCTTCTGGGACAGGACAAGGGCTGTGCCCTTACCCACCAGCCCAAATCCAGCCCCAAAGTAAGGAGTGTCCTTCAGGGCCAGAACAAAGTCTGAGAAGGGCATCTTGAAAGGGAAACACTGAGTCTTACAGACCCTGAGGCATTATCAATACCTGTTTCCTGCCAGAGGACAGTGTCTGGAGAGTCCTTAAACCTGAGGAAGCAATGTGACAAGCTTCACATGAGGATAATAGAAGATTTTTTGTAGTCCCTGAGACCAGCTTAAGCCTGGCTCGCAGGATGGTGAACTGACAGTGGTGACCTTGGGTGAGCCTCAGGGTTAAGATGCAGATATCCAAAGTATAACCATGATGCTCTGGCCCTCTTTTAATTATGGGGAAATTTTGAAGAAAGTATAGGTAAACATGATTCAGCAACAGAGATACACAACTTTCTATCCTAGAATGATCTTCTGGTTTGTGTCTTTTTTTTTTTGTTTCCTTTGCTGTGTTATTCATTATTCAAATCTCACATAAAGTGACACTCCCTCTGTATATATGTTGTTGTTGTTGGATACTTTGGAGTCAATTCTAACTCATAGTGTGACCCAAGTTTCAGAGAAGAACTGCCCCATAGGGTTGTCTTGGCTGAGATCTTTAAGGAAGTAGATCATCACATCTTTCTCCACTGAAGCCAGTAGTGGGTTTGAACCCTCAACCTATAGGTTAGCAGCCAAGCACTTATCTAGTGCACTACCAGGACTCCTTCTTATGTAGTTGGAATTCCATAAGTGCCAATTTTTGCTAAATAAAAACTCTAGACTTAACTCCCTTTGAGTGTAGCTCTTTGGTTGGAGCATTTTTTGGGGATTGTTGTAAAACCGATAGGAACACTGATAGAGAAGAGAACCAAGTTCAAGTCCTGACCAAATATATGGCATGTGACCAAAATGAAATTTGTCTGTACCTTTTTTTCATGATGAAATTAGCCTGCTAAAACCAGAGGGCCTGAGGGTTAAAGCTCTGTTCCACCACATCTCAGCAGTTTCTCATCAGTAAAGTGGAGAGTTTACTTGTTCACCAGTAACTAGTCTCCTTACTTTGACAAATATTAAAAATAAAGGATGTTTCCCATTAATAAGTTTGATAACCTATGGAGTTAATGAGAATTATGTAAGTAAATATGTATGGAGTGTGCTAGAACAGTGTCCTGCACATAGTAAGCGCCAGAGAGTTTTCATTAGATGAAATTATTTTAAAGTATTGTGTTTGGATAACAGTTGGTCTATAATGGGAAAGGCACCGTGGTCATGCAATAGTTATAGCATTCAGCTGCCAACTGAAAGGTGGTAGATGGTTTGAACCCACCAAACACTGCAGGACAGAGATGTAGCAGTCTGCTGCCATAAAGATTTACAGCCTTGGAAATCCCATATGGGCAGTTCTGCCCTGCTGTACAGGTCCCACGAGTTGGAATCAACTGGAAGGCATTGGATATATAATGAGAATGATGAAAAATAGATATTCTCATACTACATTCTTTCATTTTTGCCATCTTGATACTAAATACAAGTAGTGAATTTATAAGAAGTTTGTTATTTTTAAAATATTAAGTAGTGTATGAGTTGGAAAATTATTTCATTTAATCCTACATGCCAGATAAATGTGGGTGAAGCCAGCTGCTTATTGATACAAGCATACACCTGTTATGTAGCATTAGCTTGTAGGAGAAGGCTCTCAGCTGGGCATTAGTCCAATAATTTTGAGGTATGATTTTGGTTTTCTTTTTCTTTTAAGGAGTCTTGGTGGCACAATGGTTAAAGTTCTTGACAGCAACCAAAAATTTGGTGGTTCGAACTCACCAGTTGCTCTAAAGGAGAAAGATATGGCAGTATGTTTCCTTTAAGATTATATGTTTGGAAACCCTACTATGTACTGTAGGGCTACTGTGAGTTGGAGTGGACTTGACAGTAATGGGTTTTGGTTTTTCTTTTATATCACCCCATTTAGTAATCTGTTTGCAAACCTGATACTATTGAATGTCAGTGAAGTGAAACTTGATTAAATTCTTAAGATTCTTAAGCAACGTGTGTTCACTGTCAACACCATTCTTCGATAATTATTACGATTATTCCATATTTGAATCAACACTGAAGAGAGAGCTGGAAGTCAGGAGAAAAAAAATGGAAATATGAAAAAAAGAAAAAAAGAAAGACACGTTTTATGTTTCCAGTGTCATTGGTTCCAACTCATTTCTGTCATAGAGATCTTTATGTTGAAGTCATATAAGTTTAATTAAGTTTAACTTGGTCATTATGTTTTTTAGTTTGAGTAGGAACTCTAATTTTTCCAATTACTATTGGGCAGTTAGTTATCCTTGGAACTGGCATTTACACTGGCTAATTATACTCATTGTGTATAGCTACATAAATATGGATATATGCATAAATGTTTATATTGATTTGTCTGCATATAATTCTGACATTAATTGTCCTCATGTAAAATTCAGCTGCTTATTGAAAGAGAAACATGAGTTAAAACCTGTATGTGTGTATGTGTGTGTGTGTGTGTATATATATATATAATTTCTAGTGCAATATCAATTAGGGATTGCCTACCGATCCAGAAAGCAAGGCCTAACCAATTACAAATGTATGGAAGTACATAAAGCAACTAGTGAACATGACATAAAACAAGTGTTGAAAGCAGTAAGGACGAATGTCTTAGATGAAGAGTTAGGAGCCCACTCTCTGCCTACTCTGTACTTTCATTTGATCCTGCTGCTTTCTCTAATGTAACGCTTTCTGTTCCATACTCTGAATGTTCGTCTTCTTGACTTACTGTCTGATCAGACTGTACATTCCTTAAGAGATGAATCTAGGTGGTTATCAATGCTTTTAACATCATGTTATTGAAATGATTTGTTTATCTGCCTGCCTTCAGCACTTGACTACAGTCTCTTGGAAGTCAGAGAATATGTCTTAACCCTAGCTAGCTTGTTATCCAAGGGACCCTGCACATAAAAGAACGTCAAGTGGAACATTTCTACTATCAGTTTGTCTAAAAAGCCTATTTTCTGAAGACAATAGGTGGTAAGCAATACTTTATTATAAAGATGACTGCTATACACTACCTGTAAGACTGAATATCAACTGAACAAACTGGTCCTATGACTACCAACACCCTTATCTACCTCTAGCATATACAAGAAAAAGCTAGGAATTTAAACTATGATTCTTCAATGTCAGTTCAGAGAAAGAAGTACGATAGTGTTTTCTCTCATCTAAAGTTGAAGGAAGGAATCAGATGTTTTACCCCATGTCATACCAAATAAGATGGAAACCAGAAAAATCATGGTAAACACTTGGACTTCTTTTCAAAATGGAGACTGGCGTCTTCGATCCCAATTAGATTCTTGCCGAGCTATGGGCTGATCCCATGCTATTACAGGAGTAGGCAGTGTGGGAGTGTTATACTGAGAACTTTACATGCATCTATGAAGAGACTTGTGCCTACTTTTACCCTGGAGAAGCTAGTAGGAAGGGTATCTGGGAGAGCCCTTCAGAGATCAGAGAAAGAGTAGGTCAGCAGTGGAGGGCAATTTTATTTTTATTATTTGCCACAAGCAAGAAGACCTATTTATTGATGAGCAAGTATACTTCAAAGAGGAGACTGGGTTTTGATAACTCAGTGGACAAAAGGGCAGAAAGAGGCTGGGAATGCACTGGCTGGGGGAAGAACTGAAAGGGGTGGTCATACATCATCATCCGGCATTGATCACTTTTTCAGGGAAAGATGCCATTTGGTTAGTGCAGGGGGAGAGGAGTAGCAGGAATCTTAGAAAAATGCTGCAAATGAAGTTAATTGTAGGTTCTATGTAGATTCCTACTATCATGTTGAGGTACTCCCTTTATATTCATAGTTGTTGAGAGTTTTCTTTGTTGTACTTATTTTGGCTTAATTTTTTTTTTTTTTTTTTTTTTTTAGCTTTTCAAGGTGGAAGATTACATTATTACTTTTAAACTTCTATTTTTCTTTCTAAAATAAACATTTAAAGTTATGATTTTGCCTCTAGGCATTGCTTTACTTGCACCCTACACTTCTGATAATTTTGAGATGTCATGGTTTTGTAGTTATTTACTTCAAAATATTTTCTAATATCATGTAATTTTTTTTTTCTTTGATGCCTAAATCTTTTTGAAGTGAAGTGTATAATTTCTGGTAACTGGCAATTTTTCCAAATACCTCTCACTTATTTCTAATTTTGATTTCATTGTAGTTAGAAAACACATTTTATATAATTCTGATACTTTTATGTTTATTGGATGTATTTAAAGCAAATGCACCTGAAAACACTGTACAATTGGCTTGTGTCTGGTAAATATCAGTTAGGTCATGTTGTTGATTACTGAGTTGATTCTGACTCATTGTGACCCCATGTACAACAGAACAAATGACTGTCCTGTCCTGATTCATCCTCACAATTGTTGCTATGTTTGAGCCTGTTGTTCCATCTATTGTGTCAGTCTATCTTTTTGAGGTTCTTCTTTTTCTCTGGCTGTCTACTTTACTAAGCATGACGTCCTGTTGGGACTGGTCTCTCCTGATAGCATGATCAAAGTACTGCAGATGAAGTCTTATGACCTTTACTTCTAAGGAGAATTCTACTTCTTAGATAGATTTGTTTGTTCTTCTGGCAGTGCATAGTACATTCAATATTCTTTGACAACACCATGATTCAAACGCATCAATCTTTCTTCAGTATTTCTTGTTAACTGTCTACTTTTCATGTGCATATGAAGTGATTGAAAACACCATGCCTTGGGTCAGACACACCTTAATATTCAAAGTGACGTTTTTGCTTTTTAACACTTTGAAGAGGTCTTTTGCAGCAGATTTGTTCAATGTAATACATTGTTTGATTTCTTGACTGCTGCTTCTGTGGACATTGATCGTAGGTGCAAGTAAAATGAAATCCTTCACAACCTTAATCTTTTCTCCATTTACCATGACGTTGCTTATTTGTTCAGTTATGAGGATTTTTGTTTTCTTTATGAGGAGATGCAATTCATACTGAAAGCTATGGTATTTGATCTTCATCAGTATGTACTTCAAGTGTTCTTTATTTTCAGCAGGCAAGGTTGTGTCATCTGCATATTGCAGATGGTTAATGAGTATTTGCCCAATCCTGATGCCATGTTCTTCTACATATAGCCTAGCTTCTCTGATAATTTGCTGAGCATACTTATTGAGTAAGTATGGTGAGAGGATACGACTCTTGACACCCACCATTTCTTGTTTGACACTGAACAGATCCCCTTGCTCTGTTCTAATGACTGCCTCTTGGTCTAAGTACATATTCAGCCTGAGCACAATTAAGTGTTCTGGAATTCCCATTGTTTGGTATGTTATCCACAATTTGTTATGAGCCACACAGTCAAATGGCATAGTCAAGAAAACACAAGTAAATATCTTTCTGATATTCTCTGCTTTCAGCCAAGATCCATACGACAACCGCAATATCTCTTCTTCCACATCCTCTTCTTGAATCTAGATTGAATTTCTGGTAGTTCTCTGTCTATGGACTGCTCCAACCATCTTTGAACTATTTTCAGCAAAATTTTATTTGCATATGATATTATTTGATAAATTTCACATTCTGTTGGGATGGAATGGGCACAAATATGGATCTATTCCAGTCAGTTGGCTGGATAGTTTTCTTCAAAATTTTCTTGCATAGGTGAATAAGCTCTTCTAGCACTGTATCCATTTGCTGGAACTGTTGAAACACTTCAAGTGGAATTCTGTTAATTCCTGGAACTTCCTTTTTATACAATTCCTTCAATGAAGCTTGGACTTCTTTCTTCATTATCATTGGCTCTTGATTTTATACTACATCCAGAAATGGTTGAATTCTGGTCAATTCTTTTTGGTTCAGTGATTCTATGCATTCTTTTCACTTCCTTTGATGTTTCCTGTGACATTGAATATTTTGCTCATAGAATCATTCAATATTGCAATGTGAGGCTTGAATATTTTCTTCAACTCTTTTAGGTTGAGAAACATTGAGTGTGTCTTTCCCTTTTGATATTCTAACTCCAGTCTTTGCACATTTCATTATATTACTTTGTCTTCTTTTATTTTTTTTTTT
>NW_006921956.1:1009684-1062313 GCF_000298275.1 Orycteropus afer afer | reverse complement strand
GAAAGCCCCTCAACCTTGGGGTCCAGCTCTGCCTCCTGCTCCCAGCCTACTGAAGCTAGAGGCATTTCTTCACTCAGACAGCTGCTGGTGGCTAAGGCTGAGAAGCTCCAAGGTGACAAGTAAAAAGGCACAGTCCTGATATTACCAAACCACACAGCAGGCCATTAACTTAAGTTTACTGTAAGTCCCAAGGATGGCAGAGCATAGCAGGCTGCTGAGCAATGACATGGTTACATGCAGGGTCCAAGTGTGCCATAGGCTAGAGACCATTCTCAACGTTTCTCCTTAAATATAGTAAGGAGACCACATACCCAAAGGCAGCTACTCAGCTGCTTGAGGTAGATCCCACCATGAAGTTGATTGCCAGTCTCACAATGCAGAATAACTACTACCAGCTGCCCCAGCCACTCAACCAGGCCTAGCCAAGTTGACACACAAACAAAACTACCACAGCCAACAATGTTTCTACAAGTATATTTGTATGTTCTCTAAGAATTCTCAGGTATATAATAGAGTTGACAAGGGACAAGGTTGTAGTGACTTCTTCGCCACAGCCAGCTACTCAGAGGGAGTGAGTACTTGGACCTGTTGGCTAAGGACCATAGTCGCAGAGGACATCAAGTTCAATTGGCATAACATACTACACAAAAACTTTGCTCCATATCCTACTTTGGCGAGTAGAGACTGGGATCTTAAAAGTTTGCAAGCAGCCATCTAGGTGCAACAATGGGTCTCTCCTCATCCAGAGCAAAGAAGAATGAAGAAAACCAAAGACACATGGAAACAATTAGTCCAAGAGACTGGTACACCATCCAATCCTTAACCTATACAACTATGAGACCAGAAGAACTACAAGGTGCCCAGCTACCACTGTCAAACACTTGGAGAGGGATCTATGTAGGAGCTCCTGAATAGAATGGGAGAACAATGTGGGACAAACTCAAAATCATAAAAAAGAAAAAGAAAGGGGTGGGGAAGGATACCGATTTACTGGTCTGATAGAGTCTGATGGAACCCCTGAGACTATGGCCCCTAGCTGCCCTTCAGGTCTGGAATTGAACCCACTCTGTGGCTTCCAGCCAAACAAAAGACAGACATATGAGCTATATATTTACATTAAGTAGACACACTCCTTGGAGAGATCAATCATGGGAGAATAGAAGGGCTGGGTATGCACAGGGAGATGACAGCTCAGGGGGCAGGAGTGCATGGAGGGAAGGCCACAAGGAAGAAGTAACTATGAAGAGGAAGTGGAAGGGGAGCTGTCGTGTTGTGGGAATTGCAGTGAATGTCATGAGACAAAGTGTAAGTGAGCTGCTGTATGGAAAGTGGTAAACTTTCACCCAAATTACAATAAAAATTAAAAAAGAAAGAAAGCCCAGGCTTACTGGTCTAATAGAGACTGGTGAGATCCCTGAGAGTAGGGCACCTAGTCACTCTTCATACCCGGAATCAAACTCACTGCTGTGTCTTCTACCTAACAACACACAGTAGTATAAGGTGAACATTTAACACCAGGTAGGTACATGTTGTTGTTGTTGTTATGTGCCGTCTAGTCGAACCCAACTCATAGCGACCCCTCCTTGGGTTTCTGAGGCAGTATCACTACAGAAGAAGATTGCCCCATCTTCTTTCCGAGGAGTGGCTGGTAGGTTTGAACCGCCAGCCTTCTGATTAGCAGTCAAGTGCCTTAGCCACTATGCTACCAGAGCTCCCAGGTAGGTACATACCTTAGGAAAATCAACCTTGGGAGAGCAGTAGGGCAGTATTTGCATAGAAGATAGTTTAGAGGGCAAGGATGCATAGGAAAGAAGGACACAGGGGAAGGGTAAGCAGAAGGAGGAAGTGGGAAGAGAGCTGCTACTTTATGGGGATTGCAGTCAATGTCATGAAACAAAATATGTATGAACTTTTGTATGGAGAATGAATTTGTTCTGTAAACTTTCACCCAAATCACAATTTTCTAAAAAAAAATCATATGATCTCCCTGAAATGTTTTCTATCACCAAAGCCATATTTTCCAAGCATTAGTCTTTCTTTTTGTTTCCAAATTTGGTATTCCAATCACCAGTAATTATCAATGCCTGTTGATTGTATGTTTGATCAATTTGAGACTACAAAAGTTGAAAAAATCTTTCATTTCTTCATCATTGGCATTAGTGGTTTGTGTGTAAAATTGAGTAATATTTGTATTAACTGTTCTTTGTAGGGATGTGAATGTTACCTTATCACTGACATTGCATTTCAGAATAGATCTTGAAATGTTCTTTACTTGATGAATATAATCTCATTCCTCTTCAATTTTTCATTCCTGGAATAACAGATGATATATTTATGTTTCAAAATGGCCAATACCAGTCCATTTCAACTCACTGATACCTAGAGTACTGATCTTTATGTGTTGCATTTAATTTCTTAGTGTGTTGTTGTGTTATGTGCCATGGACTTGGACCCGACTCATAGTGACCTCTCTTTGGGCTTCCGAGGCAGTATCACTATGGAAGTAGATTGCCCAACCTGAGGAGTGTCTGGTGGGTTTGAACTGCTAGCCTTCTGGTTAGCACTCAAGTGCCTTAGGCACTACGCTACCAGAGCTCTTAGTGTAGGACATAGTAAAAAAATATATATATTCTAGAGAGATTCTGTTAGAATCTCATGAACTGAACTTTTATACCTTGGCCAAACCTTTTTATTTCCTATTATTACATTGCAAGGACTTGTGGATGAGGGCTGTCTCTTATATTTCTACTTTATGCTTCCTGGCGTTCATTCTAATATTTTGCTCTGGGTATCTGCTTAATGAACTAGTTGTCTTCATGATTGTCGCAGAAGAAGTGTTTGATTTGGAATAATTGGTGGTTGTGATTTTCACTGATATCTACTTTCCTCCAATTTATTTTAGAAGTCTTTTAAACAATATGTTTAACTTTACAATAAGAAATACAACTGGCTGGTTGATCAAAATTTTGAGTGTTTTCCCAATTTGTTTTCTTCTTCAAGAAAGAGTTCTAGTGTTGCATATATGCAGCCATCACATGGCAATAATTCTTGTTCTCTAACCTTATTAAAATAGATTTGTCTTGTCAATGTTGAGGTAAAATGGCTTTAAATAGGATTATTAAAACTTAAGCTGAGCAATAGCTTTACCATCAGACTTTATGCCTCGTGGTTGCAGTATTTTATGGATTTATGCTCCTTACTGTCAGCATAAAAAGAGACTAGCTAGAACAGACCACATTAACTAAAGAGCCCAAAGTTTTGGATATGTAGATGGCCCTACATCAGGGAATCTGGGATGGAAATTCCATACATTTGGGCCAGTATCATTACTGTCTCCAGCTTCTTGACATCAGTCTCTTTCTCTTTACCTCCCAAACTTGTGCAGGCTTTCAATGATAAGATAGAGTTTGTATCAATTTCTCTGACCTAAATAAAAGCATCCTCTAGTATCTAACATCCATGGAGAAAATGGGAAGAACTAACCAAAGCAAAGCATCTTTTATGTGTGGTCTATGATATATTCTTCTTTGTCTCTTTCAGCTCCTGTTACCTTCAGTTGTTTCTTGGTGTTCGTTGGCTTTTAGGTCAATTCTAAGTCTTTCCCCTGTATGTCTCTGTCTCTTATCTGTTCTCTCTTTTTATAAGACGCCACTCAGAGGGATCAGGATTAGGCCCCACCTTACTCCAGTATGATCTGTTCTCTATGGGCTTAACCCAAGGAATAACTTTTATCAGAGGTTCAGGGTTTTTCCACAAAAGTTGCCTGTGTAGGTCAAGTTCACAGATTCATACTTGACTTAATTTATTTCTCTTAAAAACTTACTGATAGACATCTGGAAAAAAAAAATTAAGTGAGTTATTTACACTAGAGAACATTTCTTAACTCATTTTCACTGCAGTTTGAAATGTAATAGACCTTTACAATTCATTCATTCATTCATCTTTATAATTATTTATTGTTTTATTCACAGCTAAAAGTAAAAAGAACAATAAAAATCCCACATGTTTAAAAGTTAGTCCTTCTGTGTGTTTAATTAAATCTTTCACCAATTCTTTCAAATAGTCACTTACATAATCATTTATCCTGAGCAATATTTCATATTTATGAATTGTTATAAAAGGCACATATACATGAACATCTTTGAAAAGCAGACTATCAGAACGCATCTGAAAGCTTAAAAAGGTAACTCATAGCAATGTGAACTTTTATGGTTACATTTTGAAATTGCTCAATAATACAATAAGTTAAGTTAATGAAGGAAGAAGTGCTAGAGATTTGTTTACTATATCTTAATTTGGGAGCTCTGGTAGCATAGTGGCTAAGACACTTGTCTGCTAACCAGACGGCTGGCGGTTCAAACCCACCAGCCACTCCTTGGAAGGAAGGTTGGGCAATCCTACTTCCGTAGTGATACTACCTCGGAAACCCAAGGAGGGGTCGCTATGAGTCGGGTTTGACTCGACGGCACATAACAACAACAACAACAACAACAATTTGATGTCTTGGGAATTAAAGTTGGTCACTGTCATTAGCTTTTGAGGTAAATTTATACTTCAGTGTCTCAGTGCCTTAGGGCTGTCATAGCAAAAATACCACTAAGAGGGTATCTTTAAAGAACAAGAACTTGTTGTCTCAGTTCTGGAGGCTGGAAGTGTGAATTCAGAGCATCTGCAGGGTTATGCTCTGTCTTTGTCAGCTCTAGGAGAAAATTCTTCTTTGTCTCTTTCAGCTCCTGGTACCTTCAGGTGTTTCTTGGTGTTCCTTGGCTTTTAGGTCGATACTAAATCTTCTCCCTATGTATCTCTGTCTCTAGTCTGTTCTCTCCTTTTGTAATACACCACTCACAGGGATTAGGATTAGGCCCCACCCTACTCAAATATGGTTGAACTAGATTTATCTCCAAAGAATGAGCCTTTTTCTCCAAACAAGGTCACGTTCCCAGATACAGGGGTTAGTGCATTCACATATGTGTTTGGAAGAGAGCTTTCAAATTATACCTAAACAATGACTTAAGTCAGAAGTATTTTGCTACTGTTGTTGTTGTTTTTATGTGCCCTCGAGTAGGACCCGACTCATAGAGACCTCTCCTTGGGTTTCCAAGGCAGTATCACTACGACAGTAGATTGCCCAACCTTCCTTCTGAGGTGTGGCTGGTGGGTTTGAACCACCAGCCTTCTGGTTAACAGTTAAGTGCCTTAGGCACTATGCTATCAGATCTCCTAGTTTTTGCAAAATGAAGCTTCAGACAAATTTATTCCACATATATTGACACATTATATACTGGCAACCAGGTTAGACCCCATGATCTTTAAGATCAGAGAATGATAAGGCCTTAAATGGCCAAACAATGGAACCACTAAATATGTTTTAATGTTTGAGAAACCTTAGCTATTTTTTAGTCTATGTGCACATGTAATAACAAACTCTAGGCCATTTCAGGACACTTGTTGATATTTCTGTCATGTGCAAGTGCAATGGAATGAAGTAGTGGTATCAATTTTGCATTAGACAAAGTCATTCTATTAGTGTTTTAGCCATAAGCAATCCCATTTCCTTTTAAAATAAAACAAAGACAATAGTCTAAGACTCATCTTCATTATCCATGTGAATTTCAGTTTTTTTTTTGTCAGATTCACCTCTCCAAAGATTTCTGGGAGGTTCTGAATAATGAATAATGAATAAT
This sequence comes from Orycteropus afer afer, assembly GCF_000298275.1. NCBI lineage: Eukaryota > Metazoa > Chordata > Mammalia > Tubulidentata > Orycteropodidae > Orycteropus > Orycteropus afer. The sequence continues at coordinate 1,056,629 of NW_006921956.1, read as the reverse complement.
GTTGGTGCAAGTCACAAGTCCATCCTGGTTGACACTTCTCCCAGCTTCTAGATCTGTAGACCAAGATAGCTCTACCATTTCTTCAACTGACCATCTCTTGGCCTTCCAGCCAAGATGCTGCAGGGGCAATCTTATTTTCCACAAATCAGTGTCTTTTGGCCTCCGTAACTTCTCAGTCTTCTCCGAAACAGAGCAAGAGGAAGAAAGGCAACAAAAATATTTTGTCCCTTGCTTTCAATCACAGGCCCATTTCCCAGTCAAGATAATGTTAATTAGCTGAGATTACAGCATGACTGTGCATGGAGAAACTATTTTACATCTATAAGTTTAGCTCATTATAGTTAGAGTTGTCAAATATAGCCAATAAAGGTACATACACTTATACTAAAAATGTATTCATTGTTTACCTAAAATCTTGCATTCTATATGGCAACCCTGACTAGAGTTCAAAGAGTCCTCCTGCCAACACTGAATTTTTTTGTATAATCAAAAGGTCTAGTAAGTTTCTTTCTCAAGATAAGAATAAATTTGGTGGAAGCAATCCAAACCTTCACCTAAAGAAGTAGAGAACTTGTATGATCCTTAAAAACAGCAGTTTGCCAGTATCATCAAGCTATTGCTGTCTAAACGATATTGGGATTAAATCCCAGGCTAAGTTACCAATGGACATCTTCCCTTTCTTATGACTTATTTTACTGCTTAGTGAGAAAATTTTTCCTGCAGTGCAGGTCTCAGAACTTGGAGATGATTCCTTTATTTCAAGGTTGGTTATTGCTATGATTTTCCATTTATCCCTTCTAGTCTGAACAAGTAGAGAAGTGTAGCTTCATAATTCTCTCCCCATTCTCCAATTTTACCATCTCCAAACCAATAATGAGGAGTATGTAAGGCATTCAAAAAAGTATCTGTGATATCTTCAACAATGTCCAAATGGAAGGAGAATGGAATGAGAAAAATGAGGTTTGACCCGGTATAAAAATACCTTCAGGTCAAAGTTAATTATAGTAAATTATAGAGACTTCTCTAATACTGATGTTCTGCTTTGTGTTTTTCTTTTTGTAAGTCACTGCGTTCCATGCAGCAGGGGGAATGTGGAAGAGAAGACTGCTTTCTGAGGTTACCTACAACACGGTCTGCCATAGCTGTCCTCAGGGTATTTGGATTCATTCTACATGGACAATGCAGGGACTAAGTCGGATTGCACTGCCTTAGACCAGAAGACTCCACAAACTCAGTTTTTGTAACCTATTTATGGTCAGATTTATATCAGTGTTGAAATGTTTTAGTGATCAAATGAATTCAAATCTGTCTTAGCATCTCTTCACCTCAAGATTAAAAATATTCACAGTATTGTGTTACAGAATGCTTTTACATGTTTTCATTGCACTTCATTTACCTAGCTTAAACTTTGTTAACACAACCTTTTGATCAGCTAACTGCTGAAGCATTAGCTGTATTATCTGTTGCCTCAAAAATGTGTAACAGAATCTGAACTTTTTGCCCTCATCCTCGCAAAGTAGTAATTAATGTCAGATACATTTTGATAACACTATTAAAATTGTTTTAAATGCTTGAGCACCTAATTAGAGAGAGCAGATTTCTGTATTACTCTACCAAGCATTGTTCCGGTGTAAATATTATCTTTCCGATTAAACACAATGAAATATGCAACACTTTAGGATAATCAAATAAAGCACATTTTAGTATAGTGTGTGTTTAGATAGGGGACATATTAACACAACAGCAAGTTCTTCTCTTTTGCTGTTGTGAAATGGAATGGCACTATGACCCAGCACATTCTTTACATGGTGATGGCACTGTTAGCTTTTTGCAAGAAGTTATGAGACTTGGCTAAGGTCATTGTTGGGTCTTGAAATCTTGCACAAGATTAATTTTTTCAATATATTTTGTGGGTGTAGAAAGGATCAGAGGAAGCCTGTAGGTCATGCTAGAGTCTGATGAAATTTTCCTTTGACACCTGCAGTTCATCCACATTTTTCATAAGGAAAAGGTGCTTAAGCTTGATATGCTAGAAATATTTTGTCTTTTGTATTATTCACTTATAAATAAATAAAACTCAGAAAACTTCTCTACATTATTTGCAGATGCGTAAATAAGGCTGAGAAATGAAGACATATTTTGCGTGCAAACATTTTTTCAACATTTCACATTAATTAAAGCCCAGGATGCATTTGGCAAAGCTATTAAAGTAATTTTAAATCTAAGACTCCAGACTGTCAACACTTGGTCAAAATAATTTCTAGTCTTTAATAAATCTCATGAGTTCACACGGTATCATTGGGTTTCTTCTCTTTAAAGTGAAGGTGGGAGGTGGTATGCATTTTTTTCCCTGAACTGAAACAACAAATGAATAAGAAAATAAGTTAACTTAATCTTGAAATTTCCAAATTACTATTTTTAACAAACATTGAAAAATGTTATCAAATCATGAAAGTAATTAGTAGGTATTCCACGTTTTCGATTTTAAATACTCCTAGAGAAAAATTGTATGTATTTATGTTAGAGAAGGACTTGATCATTACTAAAAAAGCAAAACAAAACAGAGAACCAGTTGCTGTCTAGTCCCTTCTGACACATGCAACCTAATGTGTGTAAAGTAGAACTGTGTCCCACAGGGTCTTCAGTGACGGACTTCTCAGAAGATCACCAAGCCTTCTCCTGAGATGCCTCTGAATGGATTCAAATCTCCAAACCTTTGGTTAGCAGGGGATCACACCACCCATTTGTACCACCCAGGCACTCTTTGGTTGTTCTTAGGTTGTACTTAACCACCACAATATTTTATCCATATTTACAAGGTGCATCTCACTTTGATTAGAGAGAGTGGATGCTTGCACACATTTGGGCCATTTTAACCTTTTTTGAATATGTTATTCACCTCACCTGATGAAACTTCACCTATTTATTTATTTATTTATGGTAATGTAACTGTCTAAATCCTGTACAGGCTGTCCCTGGGTTATGACCATCTTGGTTCTCTAGTGCTTCTATAATAGACATACCACAAGTGATGGCTTTAACAAACAGGATCTTATTCTAGTGTAAGAGGCTAGAAGTCCAAATTCAGTGCACTGGCACTAGGACTGGGTAAAGGCCCTTCCATGTCTGGCTTCAGCTCTGCCTCTTATTCCAGACCCACTAGCATTGGAGACTTCTCATAACTCACAGAGCTGCTGGCTGCTGAGGCCAAGGACAATGGCACAATCCAAAGATGAATAGGCAAATGGCAGACCACTGGTTCAATTCCAGGATCAATCCCAACATCAGCAGGCAACACAGCAGACCACTGAGTTGACGACTCGGCCAAAATGCAGGATCCAGATGTGTCAAAAAGCTAGAGATCCTTTCCAAATCTTTTCCTTACATACTGGAAGCAGACCACTACCCAGATGCTCACAGCAGATTCTGCCACAGAGGTGATTACAATTTTATCATGGAATAACTACATCCACCTGTCCAACCACTCAAAACCATGGCCCAGCTAAGTTGACACACAACCTTCACTACCACATGAACCACATCCATTCTTAAGTGTGTTGTTAAGTCAAATTGTAGGTAATGCAGAAAGGCACATAGGTTCTTATTCAGCCTAACTTTAGTGCAAGAAAAGGATTGAAACTTTCAACAATTTAAAAGCTGCATGTGCAGTGAGTGAGGGTGATTGTGATGAAGAAATTTTGTGAGTAGGAGTTGGTTTCAAAGTGAGGGCAAATTTATGTAATATTAAAGAGCAACTACCAGTTGTTCCTAAATTGGTGGTTTGTAACCCTCTGGAGACTATCTGTACCAATTATACAGGTGAAAGTTCTGCCATGAAAACATTTCTGACTGTTCAAGAATATATCAGTAGCTTATTTCTTACCATTTTCCTCCTAGTCAGTAAAAATTCTTAGTCTTTAATTTTTGTCCTTGATTTTTCAAAGAATTGGTCATTGTTCAACTATTTCTGGAGGTGACATATGATCATGAACCAATGGTACTGAAGGAACAAATTGAAGCTGCACTGAAGGAACTGGTGAAAAACAAGGTTCCAGGAATTGATGGAATACTCAATGAGATGTTCCAAAAAATGCATGCCATGCTGGGGGCACCCATTCATCTCAACTGAGAAATTTGGAAGACAGCTACCTGGCCAATTGACAGGAAGAAAACCATATTTGTACTCATTCCAAAGAAAAGTGATCCCACAGAATGTGGAAATTATCAAGCAATATCATTAATATCATACACAAGTAAAATCCTGTCGAAGATAATTCAAAAATGATTGTAGCAGTATATTGACAGGGAACTTCCAGAAATGCAAGCTGGATTCAGAAGAGGATGTGGGACAAAGGATATTATTGCTGATATCAGATAGATCTTGGCTGAAAGCACAGAATATTGGAAAGATGTTTACTTGTGATTTATTGACTATGCAAAACATTTGGATGTGCAGATCATCACAACTTATGGATAACATTGACAAGAATGAGAATTCCAGAACACTTAATTCTGCTCATGAGAAACCTGTACATAGACAAGGAGGCTGTCATTTGAACAGAATAAGGGAATAATGCATGGTTTAAAATCAGGAAGGGAGTATTCCAGGGTTGTATTCTTTTACCATACTTATTCAATCTTTATGCTCAGAGAATACTCTAAGAAGAATAACTGTACCAGAAAGGATTGCTTGATGTTCAACCATATTAGAAACCAGTGATACTGAAGGAAGAAATACAAGCTGCACTGGAGGAATTGGTGAATAACCAGGGTCCAGAAATTGACAGTTGATGGAATACCCATTGAGATATTTTGACAAATGCATCTAGCACTGGAGGTGTTCACTCATTCATACCAAGAAATTTGGAAGACCTGGCCAACTGACTGGAAAAGATCTATATTTGTGGCTTGACACAATAGTTGCAACAAATGCTCAAGTAATGCAAGGATTGTGAGGATGGCCCAGGACTGGTTGATGTTTTGTTCTATTGTAGATAGGATTATTATGAATAAGAGTCAACTCAATGACACCTAAGAACAACATATATATACATGTGCATATATCTATCTCCATCTCTATCTGTAGACATATCTATCTATCTAGTAGATGTTATCTAGATGTTATCAAGTTAGTTCTGACTCATAGCTACTCTAGGTATAACATATAAAACCTTGCTCAAGCCTATGCTACACTCACAATAATAGGTGTGTTTGAGCTCATTGTTGCAACCACATATCATTGAAGGTCTTCTGCTTTTTTGCTTACCCTCTACTTTCCCAAGCATGATGTCCTTCTTCAGGGCATGCTCCCTCCTGAGAACATGCCCAAAAGAATGAGATGAGTTTCACCATCTTTACTTCTGAGGAGCATTCTCACTGTATTTCTTCCATGACAATTCATTCTTCTGGCAGTCCATTGTTGTTGTTGTTAGGTGCTGTCAAGTCATTTCTGACTCATAGTAACCCTATGTACAACAGAATGAAACACTGCCTGGTCCTGTGCCAGCCTTACTATCCTTGCTGCCTCTGAAACCATCATTGCAGTCACTGTGTCAATCCATCTTGTTGAGGACCTTCCCTTTTTTGTTGACCTTAAACTTTACCAAGCATGATATCCTTCTCCAGGGAATGATCCCTTCTGACAACATGACCAAACTAGGTGCGACAAAGTCTGGTCATTCTCACTTCCAGACCGGAGCATTCCGGCTACACTTCTTCCAGGACAGGTTTGTTAGTTCTTTTAGTAGTCCATGGTACTCTCAGTATTCTTCACCACTCAAAAGATCAAAAGCATTAACAACTCAAAAGCACAACTCTTCTTGGGTCTTCCTTATTCTTGGGTCTGTCCAGCTCTCAAATGCATATCAATTGAAAATATCATGGCTTGGGTTAGGCACATCTTATTTTTCAAGGAGATATCTTTGCTCTTCATCCCTTGAAAGAAGTCTTTTGCAACAGATTTTCCCAGAGCAATATGTCATCCGAAGTCTTGACTGCTGCTTCCATTGGTGTTGATTGTAGAATAAAGCAGTATGAAGTCTTTGACAATTTCAATCTTCTCTCCATTTATTGTGATGCTGCTTATTGGTCCAGTTGTGAGGATTTTTGTTTTCTTTATATTGAGGTGTAATCCATACTGCAGACTGCAGTCTTTAATCTTCATCAGTAAGTGCTTCAAGTCATCCTCAATTTCAGCAAGCAAAGTTGTGTTGTCTGCATGTCATAGCTTGTTAATGAGTCTTCTACCAATCCTGATGCTACGTTCTTCTTCCTATAGTCCAGCTTCTTGGATTATTTGCTCAGCAGACAGATTGAACAAGTCTGGTGAAAGGATACTACCTTGATGCATGCCCTTCCTGATTTTGAACCATGCAGTATCCCATTGTTCTGTTTGAATGACAGACTCCTGTCTATGTACTGGTTCCTCATGAGCACAATTAAGTGTTTTGGAATTCCCATTCTTCTCAATGTTATCCATAAATTTTTTATGATCCACACAACCGAATGATTTTGCTTAGTCAATAAAGCATAAGTAAACATCCTTCCAGTATTCTTTGCTTTCAGCCAAGATCCATCTGACATCAGCAAAGATAACCCTCATTCCACATCCTCTTCTGAATCCAGCTTGCATTTCTGCAAGTTCCTTGTCAATATGCTGCTACAACCATTTTTGAATTATCTTAAGCAAGATTTTACTTGTGTGTGATATTAATGATATTGTTTGATAATTTCCACAATTCATGGGATCACCTTTCTTTAGAATGAGTACAAATATGGATCTCTTCCAGTCAGTTGGCCAAGTAGCCATCTTCCAAATCTCTTGGCATAACTGAGTGAGTTCTTCCAGCGTAACATTTGTTTGTTGTGATATCTCAATAGATATTCCCTGGCAGTCCATGGCATATTCAATAATTCTTTACCATAACCATAATCTTCAGCCTTCCTTTTGCATTGTCTAACTTCTCTATGCATATGAGATGATTGAAAATACTGTTTTTAGTCAGGAGCACATTAATCTTCAAAGTGTCATCTTTGTTTTCAAATACATTAAAGAGATATTTTGTAGAATAGTTTCCCATTTGCAAGTTTGATTTCTTAGCTGCTACTTGCATTGGTGTTATTATTTTTTGCATCCATTAGTGTTGGTTGTTAATCCAAGTGAAATGAAATCTTTGATAACTTCAATATTTTCTCTATTTATCATGTTCCTTTTTGGTACATTTGTGATGATTTTTGTTTTCTTTATATTTAGGCATAATCCATACTGAAAGTTGTAGTCTTTGATCTTCATCAATAAGTGCTTCAAATCCTCTTCCCTTTCAACAAGCAAGGTTGTATCATTTGCATATTGAAGATTGTTGATGAGTCTTGCTCTAATCTTGATGCTGTATTCTTCTTCATATGGTCTAGATTTTCAGATTATTTGCTCAGTATCTACTTAAATTTATGTGTGGTGAAAGGATGCAAACATGAATATCATTTCCAATTTGAAACCCCACAGTATTCACTTATTCTGTTTGAATGACTGTCTCTTAATCTACATACACATTCTACATAAGCACAATTATAAATTTTCAAATCCACATTCAAACTTCTTTGAAGGCATTGGTGAGAAATGAAGCTCCAGGATTTGACAGGATATCAACTGAGATGGTACAGCAAATGAATTCAACACTGGAAATGCAAACTTGTCTATGCCAAGAGATATGGAAGACGGCTATGGCCAATGGACCAGCAGAGATCTGTATTCATGTCTTTTTCAAAGAAAAGTGACATAAGGGAATATGGAAATTATTTAACAATAGGTTTAATAGCACATACAAGCAAACTTGCTGAAGTCAATTCAAAGCCCTCAGCAGTCATACATCAAAATGGAACTGCCAGAAATTCAAGCCAGATTCAGAAAAGGACATGAAATTAGGGATTTCATTGCTAATGTAAAATTGGTCTTGTCCGAGAACAGAGAATACCAGGAAAATGTTTAACTGTTTCATTACACAAAGTCATTTGACTGTGTGGATCATAATATATTGTAGATACCATTGCAAAAAATGGGAATTCTAGCACATTTAGTTTTGCTCGTGAGGAACTTGTACATAGACAAAGTGACAGCCCTTTAAACAGAACAAGGGCATAGTGGATGGCTTAAAATCAGACAGGATGTACATAAGGGTTTTATAGACATGCAATGCACATATTCAATGTGTATTACATTTAAACATAAATAATATGGTGTCTCTTAACACCAGTGTCTTGATGCACATGATTGGCATGAATTGATCACTTACTATGTGCCTGGTATTCACTGACTCATTTAATCCTAACGACAATCCTAAAATGTAAGTACTGCCATTTTCCCTATTTCACAGAAGAATCTCAGCCTGTAGAGAGGTTGAATAATTTTCTTAGGGAAACATAGATAGCAGGTTCTATAACCAGGAGCTGTTCAACTCTGAATGCAGTCCCTTAACACAATATCATGTGGCTTCACAAAAGGGGTCTCATCAATGCTAGACTGGCAAGTATGAGTAAGACTAAGGAAGGAGAGATGTGGATCTAGAAGGTTGCTAAGTTATCTAGGGGAAATGGGCTTTAGAAATCTAGTTGATACCAATCCTCTGCAACTACTCCCAGAGAATAGTCAAACTGAAAACTTGCAGAACACACACACACACACACACACACACACACACACGGATATACATTGTGTGACATAGGCAAAGAAGTATATTTCATCAATACTTCATCCCTATTTTGATCTGACAGAGGCAGGAGACAGTATCCTTCCTGCTGGGTATTCTGTTTTAGAATGAAGGTGTCTACAGGCAAATATGATATCTACAACTGCCTTAGAACCACAGATTTACTCTGCAGGATCTTCAGTGCAGTTCTTGTCCCCAAAAACTGAATAAGATATGATTGATTTTTATACTGTCCTTCAAAGGGTACCCCCAAATAAAAAGAGCAACATCTTATTAACTCATTAGGGTTCAAGTTGCTTATAGGGACTACTTCCTTCTCTCAGTCTGTTTTTCTTCACGAAATTTGTTGGAGAATTTACTGGTTATTAGCTTATTTATCCCAAAATATGCTAAAAGTGGGGGGTGCATATTGGATTCTGAAAGATTTTCATAGAACAAAGAAGAAAACCATCCTGTGGTCTTCTTTTTCTTGAGCAGTATACAAATCTCCTTCTTCATATATATACATTTTTTAATAATAATTCTGCACAAAAATATTTAAGGGACCTTATAATGAGTTATGAATGCCAAGATTGTGAATAATTCTCAATGATAAAGTTGACTTCTTCTGTGACTTTATATTGGTGATGTTAATGATGATGACAGGAAGCCCAAGAAACCAGTGGTCATGAAACTGTAGTGATTCAAATATATTCTGGAAACAGGCCTGTGAGAATTGCCAAATTTTACACTCATTAGTAAGACCTCAGTGACAGAAATAGTCCTGGATGTTGAATTAGCTCAATTATTCCTCTTGGAATTTTGAAATGTGATGGGATGGCCACCTTAATAGAATAGTTAAGATTGCAGTCTCACTTTGAAGCAAGGGAGAAGTGTAGATACCATTTCCTGTTTCTGTGTCTTGCATACATGATTGGATGCATAATGGATTGCATGTGGTTTTGAGACCAGATGATGTCTGCAGTGCTGACAGTAATGGGAGGACCTTTAGGAAGTATATTCATGCTTAATTATACTGAGTAATTCAGTGATTACTTGTTTTGCATGTATATAGGAATTATATAGAAACATGAATGCATACATTGAGAATATAAATTATTTAGAGACTTATTATTATTTAGAATCTTTAGTGTTATATTTATTCAAGACTTTTAAGAAAAATAGCAATATTTTTCCTATGTAACAATAGATACAGTGAAAAAGAATGGACTAGTGAATGCCAAACTCATGTATTTGAGTTACTTGAGCTTTAAATACAATATAAATGAGAGAGTATGGAACTGTGTCTGAACTTTCATTTTGCGTCAATGGCTCTCAATGGTGATCTTGTCTTGGTATGAATGTAATCAAACAAGAAATGTTTTAGTTTTCAGATTCCCTTATTCATTCAGCAATATTTATTGAGTGTACTGTGTATGCCAGACACCATTTTAAGCTTCACCACTTGTCTGTCAGTTTGCTCTATTGTGGGGGCCTGCACATTGCTCTGATGCTGGGAACTATGCCATTGGTATGTCAATACCAGCAGGATCATCCATGGTGGACAAGTTTAAGCAGAACTTTGAGACTGAGACAGACAAAGAGGAAGGAAATGGCAAGGTCTACTTCTGAAAAAAATGTCCAATGGGGAAAAAAAAAAAAAAGTTACAACCATCCATTAATAATTAGAACATGGAATATATGGAGCATGAAACTAGGGAAATTGGATCACATAATGATTTATTCTAGGCATTAGTGATATAAAATGGACTGGCATTGGCATTTTGAGTTGGAAAATCATGTATTCTACTATGCTGAGAATGGCAAGTTGAAGAGGAATGGCATTGCATTCGTTGTCAAAAAGATCATTTCAAGATCTATCCTGAAGTATAATGCTGTCAATGATAGGATAATATTCATACATCTACAAGGAAGAAGAGTTAATACCATACCACTATTATTTACCTACTAACTACTGAAGCAAAGGATGAAGAAACTGAACGTTTTTACCAACTTCTGCAGTCTGAAATTTATCAAACACATAATCAAGATCTCTTGATAATTACTGGTGATTGGAATGTAAAAGTTGGAAATAAGGAAGAAGCATATGTAGTTGGAAAACATGGCCTCAGTGATAAAAATGACACCAGAAATAGCAGGATAGAATTTTGTAAGACCAATGGCTTATTTGTTACAAATACCTTTTTTCAACCACATAAGCAGCAAAAATATTTGGACCTTGCCAGATGGAATACACAGGAATCAAATTGACTACATCAGTGGAAAGAAACAATGGAGAAGATCAATTATCATCAGTCAGAACAAAGCTGGGGGCCAACTGGAACAGACCATCAACTGAAACAAGTTCAAGAGAGCCAAATTATGATCTTGAGTATATTACACCTGAATTTAGAGATCATCTGAGGCATATATTTGATGCATTGAACATCAATGACCAGAAAGCAGACAAGTTATGCTATGACATCAAGGACATCATATATGAAGAAAGAAAAAGGTCATTAAAAAGAGAGGAAAAGAGGAAAAGTCCAAAATGGATGTCAGATGAGACTTCAACTCTTTCTTTTGAATGGTGAGTAGCTAAAGCTAAGAAATTATGAAGTAAAAATTTGGTTTGAGAAGACAAAATAAAGTATTATAATAAAATGTGCAAAGCTCTGGAGTTAGAAAGCCAAAAGTGAAGAACATGTTTGATGTTTTTCAAGGAGAAAGAACTAAATTAAAAATTGAAACCTCGAGTTGTGATATTGAAGGATTCTATGGACAAATATCAAATGATGCAAGAAGCATCAACCAAAGATAAAAGACACACACAGAATCGGTATACCAAAAAATAATTGGTTAATGTTCGAACATTTCAGGAGGTAGAATATCAGGAACTGATAGTATTGAAGGAAGAATTCCATGTTTCACTGATGTTATTGGTGAAAAACAAGACTGTATTGACAATTGACAGAAAACCTATTGAGATGTTTCAATAACCTGATGCAGCACTGAAAGCACTCATTTATGCCAAGAAATTTGGAAGACGGCTACTTGGCCAACCAACTGCACAAGATTGATAATTGTGCCCATCAAAAGAAAGCAATCCAACAGAATGTGGAAATTATAGAATAACTGTCACATGCAAGTAAAATTTTGCTAATGATAATTCAAAAATGATTGCAGCAGCATATTGACAGGGAACTGCCAGAAATTCAAGCTGGACTCAGGAGAGGAATCAGAACAATGGATATCATTACGGACATCCGATGGATCTTGGCTGAGAGCAAAGAATACCAGAAAGATGTTTACTTGTTTTTCATTGACTATACAAAAGCATTTGACTGTGTGGATTTTAACAAATTATGGGTAACATTGTGAAGAATGAGAATTCAGACCACTTAATTGTGCTCATGGGGAACGTGTACATAGACCAAGAGGCTATCATTTGAAAAGAACAAGATGATACTGCATGATTTAAAATCAAGAAGGGTGTTTGTTAAGGTTGTATTCTTTCACCATACTTATTCAATCTGTATGCTGAGCAAATAATCCCAGAAGCTGGGCTATATGAAGAAGAGCATAACATCAGGATTAGAGATAGACTTATTACCAAACCACCTGAGATATGCAGATGACACAACCTTACTTGCTGAAAATGAAGATAACTTGAAGCACTTACTGTTGAAGATCAAACACTACACCCTTCAGTATGGACTGCACGTCAGCATAAAGAAAACAAAAATCCTCACAACTGGACCAATGAGCAACATCATGCTAAGTGGAGAAAAGATTGAAGTTGTGAAGCATTTCATTTGACTTGAATTCCCAGCAGCTTCAGTACATAAATCAAACAACGTATTGCCCAGTGTAAATCTACTGCAAAAGACCTCTTTAAAGTGTTATGGAGCAAAGGTATCACTTTCAAGACTAAGCTGCACCTAACCCAAGCTGTGGTATTTTCAATCACCTCATATGCACAATCCATCTCATTGTGGGCCATCCCCTTCTTTGTTGACCCTCCACTTTACCAAACATGACATGAAAGCTGAACAATGAATAAGGAAAATCTGAGAAAAATTGATGCATTTGATTTGTTGTGTTGAAGAAGAATGTCGAATAAACCAAGGACTGCCAGAAGAATGAATAAATCTATCTTGGAAGAAGTGTACCTGGAATGCTCCTTAGAAGCAAGAATGACCTGACTTTGTCTCTTGTAGTTTGGTCAAGTTATTAGAAGGGACCAATGCCTGGTAAAGGGTACCATGCTCAGTAAAGTAGAGGGTCAGTGAAAGAAAAAGGGGAAAACACTCAAGAAGATGGATTGGCACAGTAGCTGCAGCAATGAACTCAAACATAGCAAGGATTGAGAGGATGGCACAGCATCAGGCAACGTTTTGTTCTGTTGTACATGAGTCAGGAAGGGCTTCCAGGGTGGCTAACAGCAACATATTTCAAAACACATGTTGTGAAAAAAGTCACTTTCACTAGGATGGTAGCCATGGAGGGAGTGAAAAGTGACTAACGTCTGTGTAAAACCAACCATACCAAACTCACTGTCATCAAATTGGTTCCGACTCATTGAGACCCATCTTTCAGTTTCTGAGGCGGCATCTCTAGGGGAGTAGATTGCCAAAGAGTGGCTACAAAGTTTGTCTAAAATAAATATTTTTTTTAAAAAAAACCTATCCAAAGAAAAAGGAGCTCTGGTTGTTGTTATTTTCTTTAACTAAAATTGTTAAGAACTTTAGATTTCTTAAGAGATGAAAGTGAGTTTGAATACCACAATTTTTATTCATATATCTGTGTAAAGATTAAATAAGTCATTGAAACTCAGGCCTTTGAAATACATCCTTTTTATATAAAAATGTGAAATATTCATTGATGTTAGGAGGGTGTAGATATAGGAAAGGGTGAGATGTTCACTGATGATATAGAATTGTGTCATCAGGATTATATCTTTTACCATGCAGACACTGTGAGTGAATCACCTTCCTCCTCACCTTCTCCAAAGAGAATAAGAAGAGAGAGAAACCTGGATCATTATGTGGCTATAAAACCTGAATGGTGAAATTAAAGGACATTTGTTGCCTGTTCTCAGAATGATAAGTTCTCATCTTTCCCAGGTGCTGCTTTAACATTCACTTCTGGGATACACGTACATTCTTCAACTCCTTTGCCATTTGGCTTCTTAACTGCATCCCCACTTTATTTAATAATAATAATTATTATTATTATTTTTTCAGGAAAAAAAATCTACAAGCTGATCCTCAAGAGAAATCAAAAGGTAAAAGATTAACTTACCCCATAGAGGGTCATGCTAGGGTACACAAGAAATAAATAACCACTCATGATAAGCAGAATCATGGTATCATGTTAGGTAGCCTGTGCCAAGGTGAGTTGAAGGAGGACAGCAATCCAATATTTGGGGACAGAACCTTATGGGTGAGTGACCTTTTTGGGGGAGCAATTATGAGATCCATCCTGGAGTTGCATTGCTACAAAATAAATAAGATATGAGTTTTGAGTAAGAATTTTGATATATCAAATTCTAAATTGCAAATACATTTTTGAAGGAAATTTATGAGAGGGATGAGAGTACAATTTAAGGTTCTTATTTGACTCCTACTTCTTTAAACAAGATACTATTTTGGGAATGGACTATAATTTGAGAATTTTGAGCAACGCATATGTTACGTCAGTGGCTTCCCTTCTATAATTTTCATTGACCCAAAAACCAGGGTCTATTTATTTCCTCTAGAATTAGTATGCATCTTATCTTTATATACTACATGGTGAATTTAAGCGGTTTGGATTGTGACTTTAGGTCTGTCATTTAGTCTCTGTGTAGCTATTGGAGCCACTATACATCTCTAAGAGAGGCACAGTAAACATTTTCTTCATAAAGCTGCTGTGAAAATTGAATAGATATGACATAATAATAGCTAGCACAGTGTAAGTTGATTGCCTATTAGGTTTCACAAAGGTGATTCCCTTTTCCCAAGTACATTTCCACCCTAATTCTGTAGCTCTGTGATCCATCTTGCTTCCTGTTACCTTTTCACTTCCAGGAAACTTCAAGTCAAAAACAAAACAAATTTTTTTTTTATTTAAAATTCCTTTTTTAAAAAAAAAAAAAACAGAAAAAAAAACAAATTTTTTTTTTATCACTAACTGATACCCTAAGATTATAGATTGTAATATGATCCTCTTAATCCTATTTCTTATGTGATTTTTATACATACCAATCTCTCTCACTCTCGATCACATCTATCTATTACCTATGTTTTTATCAGTCTAATGATTTGTTTTAGAATAAGATTGAAGAATAAATCATAAATACAAAAATAAACAAATAAACTAATAATGAAGATATATTTATATCTTCAGGCCTGTATATAATGGCTTTCACTGAAAGATGAATACAGTCTAGCATTTTCCTCCTAAATATTTGTGTATGACAAGTAAGAAGGTGATCTGTGGATAGGCAACATAAATATAGGAGAGGACCAGTAAGGTGACTTTATTAGTTTCCCTGGGGCTGCCATAAATCTTACCATAAATAAAATGGCTTACAACAACAGAAATGCATTCTTTCAATGCTGGAGACTAGAAGTCTGAAACCAAAGTGTTGGTAGAGCCATTTCTTTCTGAAGGATCTAGGGTACAGTCTCTTCCATGTTTTTCTCTTAGATTCTGGTATTGTCAGCAATCCTTGGCATTCAATTGGCTTGTAGATGCATCATTCCTATCTCTGCCTCTGTGTTCACATGTTCTACCTGTGTCTAACTGTGTCTCTTCTCTTTTCTTTTTAAGAACATTACTCATAATAGATTAAAGGTCCACCCTGCTCCAGTATGACCTCATCTTCACTTAACTCATTACATCTGCAATAACCTTATTTCCAAATAAAGTCATATTCTGAAGTTCTAGGAAGAACATGAATTTCGGCAGGACACTGTTCAACCCATTATAGTGACTAATAACACAACAGTAATGATGACTCAAAATTGTAAAATAGATTTTAGTCTGTTTTTATAAAATATGTAAAGAAACATTAAGAGTTAATGAGGAAACAATGGGCTTATTGTTCTATCTTGGCCAGACCCAAGTATTTTTCTGCATAAAAAGTCTTAATGATACAGGAAGACTAACACTAAATGGTTACTTTTATAGTGTAATAATAATTATCATTATTATTGAAAAATCTTTTATGAGCATTCATTATTTGTTGAATGGTCTATAGAACATGTACATTTACTTATTTGTAATAAAAATCTTATGAAGTAGAAGTAATTTCTATTTCTATTTTTGATAAAAAATTAACCTTAGAAAAATTATATAGATACGCTTGCCTCATAACTGATGAAACTGGCATTGCAACTCAAGTCTGTCTTAAACTTCCACTCATCTTCAATGACTAGATTAGTAATGAACGCTGAGAAATATTTCTAACCAAATTTGTAAGTTTGTATATAACCTGCAAAAGTTTAGGGTCTCAAATAATCTTCTAAAATTTCAACACTAGATGTGGAATGTTTGATAGACAAACAGATCTATTCTAAATATGGAGTGTCTCACCTGGAAAAGGGAATGCCGGCTTAAAAAAATGGCAGTCCAAACCATCCAGAGAATAATTACTATTAATAGAATAGTCGCTGTATAGATATTTTGTTAAAAACAAGCAACATGGAACTTAGAAGATAATAAAATTTGATACAGATGATAAAAAATAAAAATTAAAGCCAGAAAAATGTTTTATATAAATTTTCATATAAATGTAAAAATTTTATATAAATGTTTTATATAAATTTCTTCTACATTTTCATCCTGACCTAAAAAATGTGGTTCGTGTTGGAAACCGCTTTTATCTGTAATTTTGGTCCCAGGAATATATAACACATTAAAACTTGTCTTTATGCTGAATCGTTTATTTTTCAACCAACCACAGCTTCCAGTGCTTAAAAATAACAGAGTGCCTGTGTGAGAACACAGAAGAAAGGAGATAAAACTCTAAGATGTATTTTTCCTCTCCAAAGAGGCTTATACAATGATTGGAGCAGACATCAGGAAATTAGACGAAATGGTAGTGTTAAATCCATTAGCCATCCTACGTTCTCCAGTGAAAAATGACATAACATTTTAACAGTTTGGGTGAAAAAATTAAATATGTGGCTAGGATCTCTAATTCCTTCGTGGGTTACTCCCCTAGTAAGTATTTGCTAAAGTTTCACCATATGTACTTCCTTGGCTCACACTTCAGATCACGTGTAAAATTTATATAACAGGCATATTCTCAAAACAGGTTAAGTCATGAGAGGTCTTTTTCCATTTCCTTGATAGGTTTTCATTCCTTGTTATTTATTCAGTGGTTAGGGGTGTTGTGAATGTGTGTGTGTGTGTGTGTGTGTGTGTAAATGAGACTTGTTGGAGCTCTTAAGAATCTATAGAAATCATAAACATTCAATTATCTAGTGTTCCTTTTCTTGAATTGATATATTTCTTAAGATTAAAACTAACAAAATATCTCAATATGAAAGAGCAACATGGACAACAGAAATATATCTTTTTGTTATCCAGATTAAGTTGGAGTTTAAATTTTATCCCCAGTTTAGGAATGTTTCACAAATTAATATTAGCAATACAATGTCATGCAAGGCCAAAAATTAGATGTCTTTTTTTTTTTTTCCCCCAGAAGAAAAAGTACTTCAAAAGCATGGTGAGAACAAAATGTTAGCCTCATAGTCGCTTATAAGTAAATGTGCAGGTTGGTGGGTTTACACATACACTGCATCCTATTTTTGTGAGAATCCTCCTCCAACACAGACAGATCTCCAAGGAGGAGACTAGATGACTTCATTTAGGACACAATTCAAAGGATACTCAGTGGCTCCCTTCTGCTGACATTCTTTCTTGCACGTATCCTGGTGTCTGATAACTCATGATGAAGGGGATGCTCTTCAATAGCTAATATATAAGTTGGTTAATTTGATATCCAGTTTAGAGCAAGTCACCTCCATAGTGGGAAGAGGTATATATCCTGGAGGGGTAGCATTTATAGGACATTTTGAGATGGAGACTGAAGACAGAAAGATAATACAAAAGATAGTTAGAGTAGCTTGGAACGTGGCCTAGGGAAAGCCTTAGGTCTGACAATTAGTCTTATCAGTGCGGATTGTCAGCAGAATCTGTAACTGACAGATCACAATGAAGGTTACTTTTCCACATTGCAAGATAGATAATGCATACTTTAAAACAAACAAACAAACAAAAGTCAGGACCAATGGTTTGTAACCCTTCCATTCAAAATCTTTATAATGTTAATGTTTTGTCAATATTGCATGGCCATCAGCCTCTTGAAGAGGGCTAGTGGACTAAGAGACAGGGCAGGGCAAAGTCCACTTCATTGATCTACTCATTCAGAACAATCACTGTGACTTACTCAAGAGGAAAATGAGAATTTTAAGGGACAGAAACCCAGTTAACAAATTTCAATCATGAAAGTGATTTATTGGCTCATGAAGTTGGTACGTCAAAAGAGGTGCAGCTAGTTTTAGGCCTGTCCCAATTTAAGCCTTCAAGTAAGATCATCAGATTCAATTCATTGGTTCCTCACTTTCCTTTTCTTTGATCTATTCCCTTTATGGATTCAAAGACAGGCATCTCTACCTACAGGTTTTTTCATTCCTGTATCAGGATTCTAGAGAACAACGGGGAGTTTCTTCTGTCCTTGTGTTCCTATTATTCTTCCTCAAAAGGGCTCTTCTGGACTCTTCTTGCTTTGTCTTACTCTAGCATTAAGCTTTTGTCCCCTCAGTGATGCTGTGCAAGGGTGGAAAAGACATCAGCTTATATTGATCCTCAGAAAATCATGTGCAGAGAAGACATTGCTGAAAATGATTTTGTCAAACGTTTGGGTATTTACTTCAAACATAGTGATAATATGGCTACATGCTGATAACTGTAATTTTATCAGAGAGTCAAATGATCTAAGAAGTTATTACTGATAGACATATACTGTGGGGAATTTCATGTCTGTTACTATGGAAGAATGCTTTCTCTGTCAATCTCCATGGGTGCCTGCTATTCAATCAATAATTTCCACTCAAAATTAGAAGGTTTTTAAAGCAAAAACAATGGTAAGGCACACAGCTGCTGTTTTTTTTTTTTTTTTTCCCCCCTCCCCATTTTCTTACTGGTTATATAAACAGATCTAAACTTCACACATTTTTGAAGAATTTCACACACAAAAAAAAATTGTTCTCTTTGTCTTCCTAAACACTTAAGACGAGCAAGAAAAAGTTATTGAAAAAGGGAAAATATTGATAAA
This sequence comes from Orycteropus afer afer, assembly GCF_000298275.1. Lineage (NCBI taxonomy): Eukaryota > Metazoa > Chordata > Mammalia > Tubulidentata > Orycteropodidae > Orycteropus > Orycteropus afer. The sequence goes on along the minus strand of NW_006921956.1, from coordinate 1,037,618 downwards.
AACTGAGTCTGGAAAAATAAGAAGCCTGGATTGAAGCTTATGTCAGTACAAGAACATTTTAAGAAAATCCAGATAAGTTAAAAAAAAAATGCAGATAAATCAGTAAAACAACTTTTGCAAAATATTTACCACCAGACTCTGAAGAATATATATAGTACTTAGAACAAATTTCTTCATTTGACTGTGGATTATTATTATTATTTTTTAAATTAATGGTGAAGTCAGGGTAGGGGAATGGAAAATCTGGAGTAAGACTTGATTAAGGAAAAAAATTAATAATAATAATAATAAAAAAATCTGACCTATGATCCTGGTGTGATCCAATAGTGAAAATAGTAGGATTTAACTCACAAGAAAAGTTTACAAACACACCTGCACACCCAAATGTTCTGGAACAAATCTGTCACATGAAGGAGACATCCTGTCTGAAATGCGGTTGTTTCAATAAAGAAGACAGCAGTAGTAGATCCATGCTTCTAACAAAACACAGCCTTTGTCAGCAGTGCTGTTTTACCAGTCATTCTTCAGTTCCATAGAAGTCATTGAATGTGCATCACTGATGCTTCAGAAACACTTGCATGTCATTGGAATGAAGTTTCATTTATAGTAATTGACTCTATCTGGCTTGTGGTCCAGGTTTTAAGAGACCACGATAGGAGAATCTCGATGTGTGTGGTCACTATAGCCCATAATACATCTAATTATGCTTTGTTTTGTTATGATGAGTCACTTTTAATCCAAAGGAATGGCCATTTTTTTATGCATAATGATGGTTAATATTACATCTAGGCTGACAAACGACTGAACACAAATACTTAGTGATTATTCGCCATTGTACAAGGATGGGGTACAGAGTGATTTCTTAAAATGTATTCTCCCTACCTTTAAAGATGTGCTAAATGGAAATTAATTGTGGAAGAATCAAGCAATACTTATAAAGGACCTACAATGCTCATAGTACTCTGATAACAAAATGAGTGAAACAAAGCTATGATACCTTCAAGTATGCTAAATTTTATGATTTTGGCCACAAATGCAGTAGAAATTCAACAAAGGCACTTTCCTTAGACAGAAGAGGAAAACTAAGCTGGGCCTTGAAGGATTGGTTAAATTTAGAAAGGCAGAATGGGTTTCACAGAAAAGAAGGCAACATGCACAAAGACAAAGTGGTAGAAGTGAGGGTTTAGATTCAGATTATGCATTTGCATCTTAGTTCATTTCTAAGTTAATGAATATGAACTCCCCTGTAAGGTCAAGGCATTGGTTTAAAGGATCTGTCCTCTGGGCCACGAACCCTTTGGGCCACTAATCATTGCTCCTCTGGAGCCTTTCAATTTACTTCTTTGAAAAACTTAAAAGAAGTAATAAAGATTTTTCAACTTGTTTATTTCTAACGAGTGTTGTGTGTACTAGAATCTATTGCCTTCTAAGAATGGAGACAACTTGAGATTTCAATGACCTAAACTTCCTGGTGGTTAAATTTAAGCTCTATGTCACACAGGGGCAGGCAAATAACCAAGGATTGTAATGGATTTTAAAAATGTAATGCTTAGAGGAGTAAGATGGTAACCAATTTAGCGGTGAATTCAAGGACAAACTGCATCTCTTTCTCTTTCTTCATTGTGTTAATTCCATGTACACTGCATTAACAAAACAAGCAACATGTAGAAATGGTGGACTTGACGTTTTGCTGTATACCTTCTCAACAACAAAATAATTACATAAATTAACATACAACAATAAAACAATGCAATTTGCAGGATTTAAGACCTTGGTTTAGGTCTTGTGGTATACTTCAGAGAGTTCAGTGTTACCTGATGTCATATATACAGCCAAATGGAAACAGAAGAACGTATTCTTTATGGTTGTTTCTGGGAGATGTTTGTGGTAATCAATCCTACTGGTTATATGAGGGTAAAGATTTTTTCTTTGTTATGTCTAACTTCACATTGTTAGAATAAACTCCATATTTTAGTTAAGATGACATTTCTTTAAAACCTGGCTTCAACCTTCTGTTATAATTAACTTGTTTTCTCTCTTAGTTACAGTTCTCAGGTCCTGCTGAATCCTGTTATCTAAAATAGAACCATTTATGTCAATAGAGAACCTCAGGCCAGACTTTAGGACTGGCCACTTGGGCTTTGACAAATACAAGTGGAGCCTCTTAAGGATTACCTGACTGCCAGGAACTCACAGGAAACATTCCTTTCTTAATTACCCATTGCCCTATCTTACTTATGAACAATTGTTAACTGGTCCGGCATATGTGCTATGTCTCTTTTTCCTTTAGTATAAGAACCCCTGGTTGTAAGTGCTGAGTAGAGCAGGTATTTTTGGAGTCACTGAGACCCCATCTGTCTCTAATTAGTACATCTCTTAATTAAACTCTTCTCCTTGAACTCTGCTGTTAACTACTAGCTACTCTTCTCCAAGGCTGGACCCTGACATTTTTCGGGCTACAGTTATTGCCTTGAATATTTTTGGTAGATTGTGGGGATATCATCAGCTAATTATACAATGATGATGAATGTTTAGGAAAGAAGTAGTCTTCATTAGTCTATTGATTTGTGCAGAATGCTATAATCAATTCTTAATATTGATGTTCCTCTGGGATATTTGAGTCTTGACTGACACTAGGAGTCAACAAAGGTGCCTAATTAAATTCATAAAGAGTAAGCTTTCATTGAGATTTACCCATGCTAGCGATTGTTGTTATGACTACTCGTGACACTCAAACACAATGCTGGTATAAGCAAACAGTTTAGCAAAAAAGCAAAATGAACCAAAACAAAATGTAATTTCCTCTGCAACATGAACTCGATCTTACTATTTCCAACCATTTCTTAGCATTCTTCAGCTCTATTCACTAGTTTGGATGATGTTCTAGATGACTTAAAAAAGCCTAGACTTACTTTCTTCAAAAAAAAAAAAAAAAATGTGATTTGGGTGAAAGTTTACAGAGCAAATTCCTTTTCCGTACAGCAGTTCGTACACATATTGTTACATGACATTGACTGCAATTCCCCACATGTAACAGCTGTCTTCCCACTTCCAACCATAGTTATCTCTTTCCTTTGTCCTTCCCTCTCATGCACTTCGTCCCCCAGCTATCTTCCTGTGCAAACACTGCCCTTCTGTTCTCCCATTGCTGACCCCTCCAAGGAGTGTATCTCCGTGATATAAATATTCACCCCATATGCCTGTCTATTGTTTGGCTGGAAGCCAGAGGAGTGAGTTTAATTCCAGACGTGAAGGGCCCATAGTCTCAGGGGTCTCACTGGCCTCTATCAGACCAGCAAACCTGTTTTTTTTTTGTTTCTTTTTTTAAATGATTTTGAGTTTTGTTCCAAGAAACCACCACAACCTTGTCCCTTGTCAAAGAGCCTAGACTTTCATGCCTGAGTCTTTGCAGTGAGCATTTATCCTACCAAGAAGATCTTGTCCCAATATCAGCCCCTTAAAATTCTTCTATCCTATATTACCAAATAAATTGCAACCTCTTCTGGGAATATTATCTAATGCTCCAATTAAGATAGCATATTCATTTGGCTTGTTCTGAAAATATTTTGGTGTATGTCTTACACTTGCCATTACACTAGTAACAGTGGCAACAGAGATATTGGGTCTTCTTCTTCTTCTTTTTTAATATCTTGCATTTCTGATGTTCAAGAAGAGTCCCTTAAAAATATGGATATTACATGAGTATCTGCAAATTGGAAGACAACTTAACTCGTTAACAAGAACAACAGGAATTCTGAACTTTTGTTTGCTCTGCCCTATATCCTTGTTCTTTTCTCTTTGTTCATCAATTACAACCTGGAAATATAGCCTCTGCCAAATATGGCATATGTTGTTACTTTGAAAAGACTAACCCCAGGACTGTCATTGCTTCCCACCACAGTATGCTACTAAAACGATGGATACGGGGCTCAAAGCGACTCCTTGGCTGTATGCCAAATTCTCCAGTTGATAAATTTTTGGTGAAATTCTGAGCCACTCTAAAACCATTTTTTCTCATGTGTAACATGGAAGTTGAAACAATACCTAATTGCAAAGTTGCTCTGATAATTAGCTGCCGGTAAAGAGCTTCACCTCCACGAGTTCACACCAAATGTTTTGCAAGATAGGCATTGAAGTAGTCTCTGAGTAGTGCAAGTGGCTAATGCACCTGACTGCTCACTAGAAGTTGGGGGTTCAAGTTCTCCCATAAGCACTTGAGAATAGAAAGCTGGTGATCCGCTTCTGAAAGTAAATGAACACCTAAATCAACCATTAAAAACCCCACAGAGCAACAACAATAAAATAAATAAAATGTAAAAACAAAACAAAACAAAATCTATGGAGCACAGTTCTACTCCAACACACATGGGGTTGCCAGAGTCTGAATCAATTCAATAGCATTTTTTTTCTTTTTTATTTTTCAGGGCTTTTGAGAGATAACTGTTCAAATTATTCCCGGCCTTACCCATGTTTTTTCAATCTTGCCTATTTCTAAATTTCAGATACATATTTTCCCTGGAATCTCAACAGGCAATAGATTTCCAATCTGCCAACTCCTTTTCACTCTATAAGCATAAGGAATGGGAAATTTGTGTTACATTTCTCTAATTTCAGTATTAGAAATGTATTCTTTTGTATTTGTTCTCATTTTTCCTCCTGGACTTCTCCAGCCAAGATCTAAGGACATTGAGGATGTGATGACCACATTTGAAGGAACGGCTGATTAGGAAAATAAGGAAATGGGGATGGATGATAGCTTGGAAACTTGCATTGGTTCAAGATTAGTTGACCTTAGTTTAAATGTAATATTTTTTCTCCTCCAATGATTACATATTTTCCTACTTAATAATGATCAGTGCAGAAAGTCAAAAAGAACTTTGAAGTTCAACTGATAAATTATCTCCAGACCTTGTAAACTACCATCATACAGCTGGCTTACTGTGTATTCAAATTCAATTTGGGACAATAAGAAAATTGTAGCCATGTGTCAACTTCAAGGACATGTGTGTATGTTTGTGTGTGTGTGTGTGTGTGCATGCACACATTGGGTACATGTGTGTGTACAGTTGTTTTGTAGCATGCATGTATATCTGATTGGAAATATGATCAGTTGAAAAAGCTAAATGATGAATGCTCAACAGGAGAATTTTATGATCCAGGAACCTATCTGACTTGAAGCTGTTAATTTTCTCTGGTATGTTCTAATATACTGCCAGGGACATATAGGATTTCTCCCTAGTGATTGCTATTATACTATTCCCCATTCTGCTGTAAGCGATGTAGGAAAAGACCACAGTATCTTTGAGAATAATTGTTTCTTAGTGATATCAAAAAAAAAGACTGAATTTCACTGTATATATAGATGGGTTTTTCTTTCATCCCAGTGGCCTTCTTTGAATAACTTGAGAGATTCAGCAAATATACATAGACAGGATGATGTTATTAATGTGTTGTTGTTATCAAAATCTTTTTACTGTTCTCTCTCTCTCTTTATGCTACATACAATGAAATGACTATCTTCTTTCATGGTAAAATCCACAGCTTATGTTTCACTTTTCAGTTAAAAACATTTCTTTTTCTCACCCTTTCCAACTTCGTTCTTCTGGAAATTGAAAATTTACTTCTCTGCTAAACTGCAAGGCATGCCAAACCCCAAATAGCTCAGGGATCATAATTCAGAAGCCGCTGCTTCAGTCTCTTGTATGCAAAGTCTGTAGAAGTAACCATGGCCCTGGAATAAGTTTCTCAGAGCAGTCAGGAAACCCAGCAGGGTGATGTTGAACTTGTCTGAAAGAGCATTCCTCCAGAAGAATTGTTGAGGTGACTGTCCCATGTTTCAAACCATATGGAAACACAGAGTGTGTCTTTATCAGGTAGACAAGTAAATAAGTGATTACAAGTAAATAACTGATTTCTTGGGAAATAGTGCTTGTTTCCCACTTTTCTTTAGAATTTACGAAAACTGGACTGAGATATAAAAGATTTAAATTCTAATTCCTGCTGAAAACCTAAGTAACAGTGACCTTGGGAAAGCTGCACATTCCCTGAGCCTGTTTCCTCATCTGCAGTTTGACGAGGCTGGAAGGAAAGGCCTCTATAGCTTCCTCCACTTTTAAATTCTTTGAATCTCTTCTGACTCCTTCCCTCCACGCAAAGACAGTCAGAGCGGCTTTACATTTGTTTTGCTTTCTTTGTGAGCATGTGTGTTTTACTTTTTTTTTTTTTTTCCAGTGTATAAAAGTGAAAAGGAATCCTCGTGTGGTGTATAAAAACATATCATATTGAACGCTATGCATAGCAGCCAGTTTTCCATTTTAATCCCCTAACACAAAACAAGTGTGGATTGTTAAACCCCTTCCTGACTCTCCAAATGGTGGGCTCTCTTATATCCATACAATTTTCCATTGCTAGAAGAGCTGGAGTGTAAATATAACCTGAAAACTAGACTCTTTTTTTATAATTCCATTTTGTGCACTCTTGATACGTCACCCCATGCTGCCTGGAGCTGAAGTGAGGAGAAGCTGTGATGAATAATTTTATCTCCAACGCTATGGTGATTCTTTCCCCTTCTCAATAATTTCTCTCTGTGGCAAAAATTAGTTATGCATTTCCAGTATGTAGATGTGGACACTCCTGCTGTAAATATGTAATGAGTAATAGAATAAACTTATGAGAAATGAAGCAATAAAAGAGTTAGCAGGTTGGCAGGGAGGAGCCCAGAACAGAAAGTATAACTAAAGATAACATAGTGACTAAAGGGCTTAAAGGTCAAGAGGAAGTAAGAAGACTTACCAAGTGATAGGATATGAAGCAAGAGGGAAGCGGAAGTGATGATGCATTAGGGTTTTTAAACCTGGATAATGGGGAAGAAGATAATTGGCTTTCATGGAGAGAAGGCATGGTAGAGGAAGAGTTCAGATCAGGATGAGAGGAATCGAGGCTCTTGAGGCTGTGCAGAGAAAGCTGTTGAGCAAACAGTTAAACCAGGGGGCTCTGAGACTTCTGCCTCCACTTTAATCCATGGAAATTAAAAAAAAAAAAAAATTGAAGAGGGAGTTACTTTGAGATTAACAAGTAATCAGTATACATATTTTAAAAATATTGATCTTTTCTGTGCTTCCAATAAGACCACCTGACACTATTAGAAATGAAACTGAAGATATCTAAACCCAGAAAAACACATATTAATAATAGATCTTCTTTATGTAATATATTATTTTAATTTTTACCATTTCAGTTGACTGACTACTTACAAGATTTTTCCTCTTCAAGGAAAAAATAGTTACTATCATGCAAGGCAACTCACTTCACACAGCTATTTGTTATACATATTTCAATAGCCAGCTCTGTGCCAGGGGTTCTCTGGGATAACAGGGAAATATATGATACTGCCTTTGGTATTGAATAATTTAAATTTAGTTGAAGAAATTAGATATACTGGTCAGGAGGAAATAGAAGCGTAAAGACCAGTGGAGTCAACCAATGTTTGAATACTGATAACTTAAATGTATCTATCCTCAACAACCATCATCCAGTAATACTCATCTGCATGAAAGAAATTTATCTGGAGGTTGATCATGGATTTCAAACTCAGAAAAAAGTAGAACTCATCATCCATACACTCTCATATGCCCTTTGCCTGCAATTAGTCTTTTAGCAAATACCCCAATCTTCCCTATCACCGAATCAGAAGCTTGAAATTCTATAATGTTTAAAATCTACACCTTTTTTTTTTTTTTTAACAATGCAAACAATGACTATACATGTGGATCCACCAGTTGGAATACACAAGAATCAAAACAACTACATCTGTAGAACCAGGCAATGGGAAAACTGAATATCATCAGTCAAAACAAGACCAAGAACTGACTGTGGAATAAACCATCAATTACTCATATGTAAGTTCACATTGAAGCTGAAGAAAATTAAAACAAACACATGACAGCAAAATCAAACCTTGATTATATCCCACTTGAATTTACAGACCACCTGAAGAATAAATTTGACACATTGAACAACAATGACTAAAGACCAGGTATATTTTGGGATGACATTAGGAACCTCATATATGAAGAAAGCAAAAGATTATTAAAAAGGCAGAAAATGAAGTGAAAACCAAAATAGAAGATACTCTGAAACTTCTCTTGAATTAAGAGAAGCTAAAGAGAATGGAAGGAATGACTAGATAAACGAGCTGAACAGAGATTTCAAAGTGCAACTTGAGAAGACAAAAGGTATTATAATTAATTGTGCAAAGATCTGGAGTCAGTAAACCAAAAGGAAAGAACACACTCAGAATTTCTTCAGCTGAAAGAACTGCAGAAAAATTCAAGCCTCGAGTTGGAATATTGAAGAATTCTATGGGCAACACGTTGTATGATGCAGGAAACACCAAAAGAAGATGGAAGAAATACACAGAGTCACTGTACAAAAAAGAACGGATAGATATTTATCTATTTCAGGAGGTAGCAGATGATCAAGAACCAATGGTATTGACAGAAGAAGTCCAAGCTGCACTGAAAGAATTGGCAAAATACAAGGCTTAAGAAGTTGTTAGAATACTCATTGAAATGTTTCAACAAACAGATGCATCACTGGAGGTCCTCACTTATATATGCCAAGCAATTTGGAAGACAGCTACCTGGCCAACCAACTGGAAGAGATCCATATCAATATCCATTGCAAATAAAGGTGTTCTAACAGAATGTAGAAATGATCTAACAATATCATTACTATCACACACAAGTAAAATTTTGCTGAAGATAATTCAAAAATAGTTACAGCTATATATTGAAAGGGAACTTCAAGAAATCCAAGATGTATTCAGAAGAGAATGTGGAATGAGGGATATCATTGCTGATGTCAGATGGATCTTGGCTGAAAGCAAAGAATACCAGAAAGATGTCTACCAATGTGTTACTGACTATCCAAACACATTCAACTGTGAATCATAAAAAACTGTAGATAACATCATGAAGAATGAGAATTCCAGAACCCTTAATAGTACTCATGAGGAACCTATACATAGACTAAGAGTCTGTTGTTTGAATGCAACGAGGTGATACTACATGGTTTAAAATCAGAAAATGCATGTGTCAGGGCTGTATCCTTTCATTATACTTATTCAATCTGGATACTTAGCAAATAATCCAAGAAGCTGTCTTCCAAATGGCTATGAAGAAGAATGCAGCATCGGGATTGGAGGAAACCTTATTAACAATGTACGATATCCAGATGACACAACATTGCCTGTTGGAAGTGAAGGTGACTTGAGCCATTTACTGAGGAAGATCAAAGACAACAGCCTTCAGTATGGATTACACTTCAAAATAAGGAAAACAAAAATCCTCACAACTGGACCAACAAACATCATGATAAATGAAGAAAAGACTGAAGTTGTCAGGATTTCATTTTCTTTGGATCCACAGTCAATGTTCATGGAAGCAGTAGGCAAGAATTCAGAAGATGTGTCGTATTGGGCAAGTCTGCTGCAAAAGACCTCTTTAAAGTGTTAAAGAGCAAAGATGTCGCTATGAAGACTAAGCTGTGCCTTACTCAAGGTATGGTATTTTCAATAGTCTCAAATGCACATAAAAGGTGGACAATGAATAAAGAAGGTTAAAGAAGAATGGATGCCTTTGCATTGTGGTGTTGGTGAAGAACACTGAAAACATCACAGACTATCGGAAGAATGAACAAATCTGTCCTGGAAGAAGTACATCCTGATTGCTCCTTAGAAGTAAGAATGGCCAGACTTCGTCTCATATAGTTTGGTCATGTGTTAGAAAGGATTTTTTTCTGAGTCCCTGGAGAAGGATATCATGCTTGTAATGTAAACAGTCAGTATAAAAGGGGGCGTTCCTCAATTAAATGGATTGACACAGTGGCTATGATGATGGGCTTAAGCATAGCAAGTGTTATGAGGATGTTGCAACACCAAGCAGTGTTTCATTCTATTGTACATGTGGTCACATGAGTTGGAGACAATTTGACTGTACCTTACAACAAAAACCACATATCATTTACTGCAGTCTTGGCCAGAGGCTTTCTATGCTCCTTATGTGGGAGGTGATTACGTTCCATCTTGAACTTAGGAGATGTCCCATAACTTGCTTTGGGCAAGAAAGTGTGAGCAGAATCAATGTATGTCACTTTTAAGAAGAATCATTAACATACAACTTAAAGGTTACCCATATCTCTCCTTTCTCTTTGCATATCTCTCCTTTCTCTTTGCATACCCAAAGTAGATCTAACTATGTGAAAATATTTTACTCCTTAGAGACCCTTCAGTATTGATCTTCAATGGAAATGTAGAGTGAACAAGAAACAAATTGTTCCTTGTAGAAAATCACTGAGATTTGGGATTGCTTGTTACTACATTTCTACCATGACTGATAGAGATAATAATACAAACACTATTATTCTTATAGGGTTGTGGTAAAAATCAGATACTGAAACGTAATTGGAAGCTATTCTGTGAATGTGAGACATCTAGTTTCTCTGTACCTTATTTCTTGAATGGGTATTTTATCTCCTCAACTAGAGTGTAAGTACCTGAGGAGAACTTAAAATTATACTATAGTTTGATGATTGCGAATTTATGGCTTGAACAATACATTGTATGGCCAAAGTTTGTAGTTAATGTTAAAGGTTTGCCTCTGATAACTATAAACTCTGTGAAATTAGGCAAATCACTTAATTTCTCTGAGCCTCACTAAAGCTGCTGCTCTACTCTTTTGGCAGCAAATGATCTAACTATGTGAAAATATTTTACTCCTTAGAGACCCTTCAGTATTATTTTTTGTGTTCAATATTTGCAATAGGAGCTAGCCAGAAAGGTTAAATATTTCTTTTTTCAAAAAAGTATGTGGAGATTGGGAAAATTTAAGAAAAAAATAAAAGGGAAAACAATAAATATTAATATTTATGAATGAATGTGTGAGACTGGATTTTTGAGGAGACAAAGAAACAAATTTATGCAGTATTTAGTACTCTTGTGATATAAAAGACATAGAAGCAGGGAACATCTATTCCTCTCAATGGAGTTATATCTCTTTTACATCAACTTTAGATATTTCTAAGGAGGGCTTGTTCTTCTTTTTTGGTTTTCTAACTCCAGGTCTTTGCACATTTCGTTACAGTAATTGGCTTTGTCTGCTCTAGTTGCTCTTTGAAACCTTCCGTTAAGCTCTTTTATCTTGTCATTTTTTCCATTTGCTAAACAAAGAGCCCTGGTGGCACAGTAGTTAAGCACTTGGTGTCTAACTGAAATATTGGTGGTTAGAACCAACCATTGCTCTGTGGGAGAAAGATAAGGCAATCTGCTTCCATAAAGGCTTATAGCCTTGGAAAATCTATGGGACAGTTCTACTCTCTCTCCTATTGCTGTTATTCTTGTTAGGTGCCATCGAGTGGTCTCCGACTCATAGTGACCCCATGCACGGCAGAATGAAACACTGCCCTGTCCTGGGCCAGCCTCATGATCCTTGCTATATCTGGGCCCATCCTTGCAGCCACTGTGCCAATCCATCTTGTTGAGAGTTTTCCCTTCTTCGTTGACCCTCCACTTTACCAAGCATGATATCCTTCTCCAGGGAAAGACTCCTTCTGACAATATGATCAAAGTAGGTGAGACAAAGTCTGGCCATTCCCATTTCCTAGGAGCATTCCAGCTGCACTTCCTCCAGGACAGATCTGTTAGTCCTTTTAGCAGACCATGGTATTCTTAGCATTCTTCTCCAACACCAATCTCAAAAGTATCAACTCTTCTTCAGTCTTCCTTAAGCGTTGTCCAGCTCTCACATGCATAAGAGGTGATTGAAAATACCATGGCTTGGGTTTGGTGCATCTTGCTTTTCAAGGAGACATCTTCATTCTTCAGCACTTGAAAGAGGTCTTTTGCAGCAGATTTGCCCAATGCAATACATCATCTGATGTCTTGACTGCTGCTTTCATTGGTGTTGATTGTAGAACCAAGTCATTTGAAATCCTTGATAGCTTCAATCTTTTTTCCATTTATCATGAAGCTGTTATTGGACAAGTTGTGAGGATTTTTTTCCCTTGTATTGAGGTGTAATGTATGCTTCACTGTAGTCTTTAATCATCATCAGTAAATGCTTCAAGTCATCTTCACTTTCAACAAGCAAAGTTGTGTCATCTGTGTATCATAAGTAGTTAATGAGTCTCCAATCCTGATGCTACGTTCTTTTTAATATAATCCAGCTTCTCAGATTATTTGCTCAGCATACAATTTGAATAAGTATGGTGAAAGAATACAACCTGGATGCACTCCCTTCTTGATTTTGAACCATGCAGTGCCCCCTTGTTCTGTTTGAGCTACAGCCTCCTGATCTATATATAGGTTCTTCATGAATACAATCAAATGCTCTGGATGTCCCATTCTTCTCAATGTTACCCACAATTGGTTATGATCCACACACTTGAATGCTTTTGCATAGTCAATAAAACATAAGTAAACATCTTTCTGGTACTCTTTGCTTTCAGCTAAGATCCATCTGACATCAGCAGTGATATACCGTGTTCCACATCCTCTTCTGAATCCAGCTTGGATTTCTGAAATCTCTCTGTCAATACACTGCTACAAACATTTTTGAATTATGTTCAGTAAGATTATACTTCCATGTGATATTAATGATATTGTTCAATAATTTCCACATTCTGCAGGATCATCTTTCTTTGAAATGGGTACAAATATGGATTTTTTCCAGTCAGGTAGCTGTCTTCCAAATCTCTTTGCATAACTGAGTGAGTGCCTCCAGTGGGGCATACATTTGTTGAAACACCTCAATGGATATTCTATCAATTCCTGGAGCCTTGTTCTTCACCAATTCCTTCAGTACAACTTTGACTTCTTCCTTTATTACCATTGGTTCTTGATCATATGCCACCTCCTAAAATGGATGAACTTTGACCAATTCTTTCTGGTACAGTGACTCTGTGTATTCTTTCTATCTTCTTTTGCTTCCTGCATCATTCAATATTTTGCACATAGCACCTGTCAATATTGCAACTCAAGGTTTATTTTTTTTTTTTCCTCACTTCTTTCAGCTTGTGAAATACTAAGCATGTTTTCCTTTTTGGTTTTCTATCTCCAGGTCTTTGCATATTTCATTATAGTAATTGACTTTGTTTTCTCAAACTGGTCTTTGAATTATTCTGTTCATCTCTTTTATTTTGTCATTTCTTCCTTTTGCTTTAGCTACTCTCTGTTCAAGGGAAAGTTTCAGAGTCTTTTCTGACATCCATTTTTTTTCCTCCTTTCTTGTCTTTTCAATGAACTCTTCCTTTCTTCATGACTGATGTCATCCCATAATTCCTCTGGTTTTTGGTCATTGGTGTTCAATGCTTCATATCTATTATTTAAATGATCTCTAAATCCAGGAGGGATATTATGAAGGTCACATTTTGGTTCTCCTGGGCTTGTTTTAATTGCATTCAACTTCAATTTGAACGTACATATAAGCAGTTGATGGTCTGTTCTCCAATCTGCTCCTGGCCTTGTTTTGACTGAAGATATTGAACTGCTTCATTGCCTCTCACCACAGATGTACTCAGATTCCTGTGTATTCCATCTGCTGAAATCCACATGTATAGTCATCATTTTTGTTGTTGAAAAAAGTTATTTGCAATGAATAAGTCATTGGTCTTGCAAAATTCCATCATGTGATCTCCAGCATTATTTCTGTCTCCAAGGCTATAGTTTTCAACTATCAGTAACTCTTCTTTGTTTCCAACTTTTGCATTCCAGTCACCAGTGATAATTAACACATATTGCTTGCATATTCAGTCAATTTCAGACTGCCGAAGTTGGTAGAAATCTTTAATCTCTTCATCTTTGGCTTTGGTGGTTGGTACATAAATTTGAATAATGTTAGTATTAACTGGTCCTCCCTGTAGGTGTATGGATATTATCCTATCACTGACAGCATTGTATTTCAGAACAGATCTTGAAACACTCTTTGTGATGATGAATGCAACACCATTCCTTTTCAATTTGTCATTTCTGGCATAGTAGATCATATGATTGTTTGATTCAAAGTGGCCAAAAGCAGTCCATTTCAGCTCACTAATGCTTAGGATATTGATATTTATGTGTTCCACCTCATTTTTGAAAATTTCTAGTTTTCCCAGATTTATACTTTGTACATTCCATGTTATAAATATTAATGGATTTTTTAGCTGTTTCTACTCATTTTGAGTCATGCCACATTGGCCAATGGAGGTCCCAAAAACTTTACTCCATCCATGTAATTAAGGTTGTTTCTACTCTGAGGAGTCAGTTCTTCCTCAGTCAAATTTTGAGTACTTCTGACCTGATGACCTCGTGTTCTGGCACTATGACAGATCATGCTTCAGGGCTATTCATAAAGTTTTCCATTAACATACCAGACAATGTTTCACTGCTATACATAATGTTTTCACCGGCCAATTCATTGAGATGTGCATGGCCTCTTCCTTCTTCCAAGTCTCTCCTATACAGATAAGTCTCAAATGCTTATTATATATAATAAGTTATCATATATGCTAACTCTCTCCTATATGAAGTTATTAATCAGAATCAATTTGATGACAATGACTTTAGGTATTACTGAAATTTGGATATATATCTTCTCGTCAAAGTGTTTTTTTTTTTTAATTACTAAAATATTAAAAGCCAGGTTTGTGTAATTTCTATTTACAATAACACAAGGATTTGAATGTGAAGAGGTATATACTAATGCTTAAGAGCTTCATCAATCTTAGTGGAATAAAGCAAAAAAAAAAAAAAATGACTCACTTTCCATTTTTCCTTAAGCTCATACTTAAGGGGAAAAAAAGGAAAAGATAATATAATATAATTCATGCTTATTTTATTTCTTGTGGAATGAATAATATTATATGAGTTCTGGGATTGGTATTTTAAATTGAACCCATCTTTGGAGTCCAAGTGAAACCAGTTTGCAGTGCTAATCACTCTGTTAGTGTTGAGGAAGCCACAGTGAGCAACAGCAAAAATCCTCACAGCCAGGAAGCATACTCTATTGTCCTGATGGAGATGGGGAAATAAAAATTAACAAAAATATAATTGATCTATGATCAGTGCAGGATATGATAACAGAGGGCTAGGGGAGGAGTGGAAGAGGTGGAGGAGTAATCTTCTCCCAGAAAGAAGCGTTTGGCAAGAGATGTGAGCAGTGAAACACAAAGGGAATGAGCCCTGTAAATACATGAGGAAGAGCATTCCTGGCTGAGAGAACAGCAAGTACATAATAGGAGAATATTCAGTATATCTGAGAAACAACAAGAAACCAGGTGGCTGAAGGATAAAAGATCAGCATACAAAGATCAATTGGACTCCACTACATCAATAAAGAAATCTCTGAAAAGGAAATAAGAAAAAACAATACCATTTACAATAGCTACAAAAAAGATTGGAGCTCTAGTAGTGTAGTGCCTAAGACATTTGTGTGCTAACCAGAAGGCTGATAGTTCAAACCCACCAGCCACTCCTCAGAAGAAAGATTGGGCAATCTACTTCCATAGAGATACCACCTCAAAAACCCAAGGGTGGGTCCCTATGAGTCTATTTAGGAATAACTCTTACCAGGTAACCAAAAGAAAACTACAAGACACTACTATAAGACATATATGAGACCTACATAAATGGAAGAATATGCCATGCTTATAGATCAGAAGGAAGTTCTGGTAGCATAGTGCCTAAGGCACTTGAATGCTAACCAGAAGACTGGTGGTTCAAACCCACTAGCCACTCCTTGGAAGGAAGGTTGGGCAATCTACTTCTGTAGTGATATCATTTCAGAAACCCAAGGAGGGCTTTCTATGAGTCAGGTCCAACTCAATGACATATAACAACAACAAAAACAACATGGATTGGAAGACTGAACACCAGGAAAAATGTCAATACTACCCAAAGCAATCTGTAGATTCAATGAAATTTCAATGCAAATTCTATTAATATTCTTTAAGGACATAAAAAAAAATCACTAATTTTGTATGGAAAATAAAGAGCTCAGATAAGCAAAGAACTATTGAAGAAGAAGAAAAGAAGTAAGAAGTCTTGCACTTCCCAATCTGAAAACTTACTGTACAGCCACAGTAGTCAAAACTGCCTGGTAGTGGTACAACAATGGACACATAGACAAGTGGAACAGAATTGAGAATCCCGAAATAGATCCATCCACCTCTGGACAGTTGATGTTTGACACAGGGCCAAAAAGCATTAAATAAGAAAGAGATAGTCTCTTTAAAAAATGGTGCTTGCAAAACTAGATATACATTTGCAGAAAAATGAAACAAGATCCATAGCTCACACCATATACTCAAATGCAACTCAACATGGATCAAAGATATAAATGTAAAACCCAAAACAATAAAGTTAAAGAAAAAATATGGCAAACTTAGAGCTCTAATTTATGACATAAATAGACCACCAAGCATAACCCAAAATGCACAAAAGTAGAAGATAAGCTAGCTGACTGGGACCTTTAAAAAGTAAATTTTTAAGTTCATCAGATTTTGCCAAAAGAGTAAAAAGAGAACATACAGAGTCGGAAAAAAAAAAATGGAAATAACATATATGACAAAGGACTTATCTCTAAAATTTATAGAAAAATTTAACACCTTATCATCAAAAAGATGAATAATCCATTATAAAGTGGACACAGGGTATGAACAGACATTCACCAAAGATGATATTCAGGCAGCAACAAACACATGAAGAAATGCTCATCAGCAGCAGCCATTGGAAAGATGCAAATCAAAACAGCAATGAGATGTTATCTCAGGCCAGCAATAATATCATAGTTCAACAAGACAGAAAACAACAAATGCTGTAAAGGTGTGGAGAGAGGGAAATTCTCATACACTGCTGGTGGGACTGTAAATTGGTGAAACCACTGTGGAAAACAGTAAGGTGCTTCCTTAGACGATTGGAAATAGAAATATTGTTTGATCCAGCAATTCCACTACTAGGAATATACCCTAAAAAAATGAGATCTGGGACATGAATAAATATTTGCATGTTCATGTTCATCTCACCTACTTTGGTCATGTTGTCAGAGGGGACCACTCCCCGGAGAAGGATGTCATGCTTGGTAAGGTGGAGGGTCGATGAAAGAGGGGAAGGCCTTCGACACAGTGGCTGTGACAATGGGCTCAAGTATAGGAAGGATCAGGAACCTGGTGCAGGATCGGGCAGTGTTTCGCTCTGCTGTGCATGGGGTCGCTATGAGTCAGAAACGACTTGATGGCACCTAACAACAACAACAACATGTGCTATAAAAATCTCCAAATGTTGCATAAACCTGACAGGGGACAAAGTTAAGATAAGTTCTTACCTACTACTAAGCACCTTGAGGGAGTGAGTTGCTGGATCCACAGACTGGGAATCATGGCCACAGGAGACATCAAGCTCAATTGGCACAACATAATACACAAAAATATTGTTCTACGTCTTATTTAGTGAGTAATGACTGGGGTCTTAAAAGCCTGTGAGTGGCCCTCATGAAGAATAGGCAGAGAAGGTACACAGACCCTTTTCAACAAAAAAGAAACCAATCGACAAAGATATAGAAGATAATCCCGGAGCCTTCAGCTTTGAAAGGAAGTGGATTAGGCACCAACTAGTGGAAAACCTGCATGAAAACAGGACCCAAGAATAGGCTTCATTTGCCAATGATGCCAGGGACATATGGGAGGCTTGCAACAGGAAAGAAGACAGGTAGCAAGTGTATAAGTGCTGCCAACTAGCAATTAGAGGAGCAAAGCACAGTACCCTGCTTATGTAGATAACATACAAACAAAACAAGGAAAATGAAAATCATGGGCAAGTCACTCCAACATAAAATCACCAACTAAATATAAACACAAAAACATCACAATGCCTTGGAGATAACTGTACATCACAGTCTATACAAAGAAGCAAGATAAAGCAGGTGAAACAAGGGACCAGGATACAGACCTAGAACACACCCCTGAGGAAGCGGCAGCATTGGAACTCCATGGTAAGGAATTCAAAAGAATTATATTTAGGTACCATCAATGAATTGAGAGACAGATCAAGGAAAACACTGAAAAAAAATGAGGAAAACACAGAGAAAAACCTACAATTTTGAAAGATAATACAAGAACAAAATGACAAAATAAATAAAAAATTAGAAATGATTGAAAATCTGCACCTAGAAATCCAGAAGATTAATAATAAACTTTCAGATATAGATAACACATCGGACAGGCAAATGAGTAGGATTCAACCAATGGAAGACAGAATAGTGAGATTGAAGGCAATTGCCTTAATACTTCTTTGGGAATGGATCAATCAGATAAAAGATCAAAACAAATTGAAGAAAGCCTAGGATTCATGTGGGATACCTTCAAAAGGAATAATTTATGTATAATCAGAATTCCACAACAGGAAGAAACAAATAAAACCACAGAAAATATTGTTGAAGATTTGTTGGAAGAGAATTTTCCTGGTACAATGAAAGATGAGAATATATCCATTCAAGAAGTCCAACGAACTCCAAACAGGATAGATCCCAAAAGAAAATCACAAAGACATATCACCATCAAACTCACCAAAACCAAAGACAAAGAAAGAATCCTGACAGCAGCATGGGAAAAATGAAAAGTTATCTACAAGGGGCAACCAATAAGACTAAGCTCAGATTTCTCAGCAGGAAACCATGCAGGTGAGAAGAGAATGGGATGGTATATATAATATCCTGAAAGAGAAAAATTTCCAATCAAGAATAATATACCCAGCAAAACTGTCCCACAAATATGATGGTAAAATTAGGACATTTCCAGATAAACAGAAATTAACGGAATTTGTTAAAGGCAGACCAAGCTTACAAGAGATGGAAATAGAACCAACAACAGCAAACAACAACTGACCATTAACACACATGATGACATAACCTAGAAACCAACCTAGTTATAGAAGTGTCCAAAGTAAATAAGTCCACAGGAAT
Source organism: Orycteropus afer afer (assembly GCF_000298275.1). Taxonomy (NCBI): domain Eukaryota; kingdom Metazoa; phylum Chordata; class Mammalia; order Tubulidentata; family Orycteropodidae; genus Orycteropus; species Orycteropus afer. The sequence continues at coordinate 1,018,626 of NW_006921956.1, read as the reverse complement.
GTAAACAGGGAACCAGAGACATCAACTGACAAATGAGGACAACTCCAAACCAAAAAGAGGGAAAAAATTGTGTAGTTACATAACTTCTAAATGGTAGGTGTGGTAGTTAAATTTGTATGTCAGCTTGGCTGGGCCTGGTTGAGTGGTTGGGCAGCTGGTGGCAATTATTCCCCCTGATAAGACTGGCAATCAACTCCATGGTGGGATCTACAACAAGCAGCTGAGTAGCTGCCTTTGGGATGTGGTTTGCTTCCTATATATAAGAAGAAGCCTTGGGGAGTCTCTAGCTTATGGCACATTTGGACCCTGCATGTAGCTGTATTGTTGTTCTGCAGCCTGTCATACTCTGCCGACCTTGGGACTTTCAATGAACTTGAATTAATGCCCTGCCATGTGGATTGGTAATATTGGGACTGTGCCATTTTATTTGTCAACTTCAGTTTTGTTAGCCTCAGCAGCCAGTAGCTGCCTGAGTGAAGAAAAGCCTCTAGCTTCAGTGGGCTGGGAGCAAGAGGCAGAGTTGAAGCCCAAGGTTGAGGGGCATTCACAAGCCCCTAGAGCCTGGCACTTTGAACTCAGACTTCTAGCCTCCAAACTGTAAAAGAATAAACTCCTGTTTGTTAAGGCCATCCCATTTGTGCTATATTTTTGTCAGAGCAGCACTAGGTAACCAGAACAGTAGGGAAGTCAAGACAACCACAAGATAGGATGGACTGTTCTAAACTTGGGATGAAAACTATAAACCACAGGGTAACCTCAAAGAAAAATGAAAAACTTTCACATCACAATAAAAAAGAGGACCAGCACAAATATTTAGCAAATACTAAAACAATAGCAACAAAGGAAGTGATAACATGATTCATAAACAAAATGAGCCCAGCACAGAAAATTATATGGAACAAAGAAATCAACACCACAAGAAGGCACATAACAAAAATGACAGCAACAACTTCATACTTGTTGATAATTACTTATCTGGCAAGGGATTAATCCCTAAGATTTATTGAAAATTCCAATGCCTCACAGCAAAGAGAGTAACAATCCAGTTGAAAAATGGGTAGAAGACATGAAGAGACACTTCACCATGAAGGATATTCAGGTGGCCAGCAAATACATGAAGAGATGCTCAAGATCAACAGCCATCAGAGAGATGCAAATCAAAACAACAATGAGACACTATCTCAGCCCAGCACTGATGGCAAGGTTCAACAAGACAGAAAATAACAAATGCTGGCAGGGATGTGGAGAGATTGAGACTCTCATACACTGCTGGTGGGACTGTGAACTGATACAAACACTGTGGAAAGCAGTGTGGAGATTCCTTAGAAAGCTGGAATTGGAGATATCATTTGACCAAGCAATCCCATTGATAGGTATATATCCTAGAGAAGTGAGAGCCAGGACAGGAACAGATATATGCACACCCATGTTCCTCACAACACTATTTACAGTAGCAAAAAGATGGAAACAACCTATGTGCCCATCAATGGAAGAGTGGATGACCAAACTATGGTACGTGCACACAATGGAATGCTATGCAGCAGTAAAGAATAACAGAGAGCCTGCAAAAAATCGCATAACATGGATGAACTTAGAGGACATTATGTTGAATGAAATAGGTCAATCACAGAAGGGCAAATAAAGTATCAATTCATTGTTGTGAAGGGTCAAGGAAAGGTTTATATATGGAGTTATAGAGTGAAAACTTCTTTGTTGGTTGCCAGGGGTGGGTGGGAAGGGAGGTACCACTGCAGAAAAAAAAGAAAAGAATACACTGACTCATGTCACTTTAGTTGTGTATTTCACTGTACATAAATTATATTTCAATACAAAGTATTTTAAAAAATAAACAAATAAAAGCTGTGAGCATCTAAGAACTAGTGGTCTCTCTTCATCTAGAACAATGGAGAGTGAAGAAAATCAAAGATGCATGGCAATAGTTAGTACAAAGGAAAAATGGACCATGAGAACCTCAGCCTATATGATCCTGAGACCAGAAAAACAAGATGGTACCCAGCTACCCATGCCAACCCCTCGGAAAGGGATAAAATTAGAGATCCCAGATTGAGTGGAAGAAGAAATGTGGAACAAAATTAAAAAAGAAAAAAAGACCAGGTTTTCTGGTATGATAGATACTAGTGAATGCCCAGAGACTATGGTCCTGAGTCACCCTTCTGGCCTAGAAATGTACTCACTCCTGTGGCTTAGCTTTCAGCCAGTAGACAGGCCTATAAGCAGAACAACTTCACCAGGGAGATGCACTCCTTAGAACCATCAGCCTTGGGAGATCAGAAGGGCAACATTTGCACAGGGAGTAAAGGAGGGAGGCAGGAATGCATAGACAAGAAGGACACAGGGAAAGGGTAACCACAGGGAGAAAGTGGGAGGTGAGCTCTTACTTCAGGTTAATGAAGTTAGTGTCACGGTATGAACTATGGATTGTAAAATGGATCTACTTTGTAAACTTTCCACCAAATCACAATAAAAAGTTAATTAAAAAAAAAAAAAAAAAGAGAGAGAGTGAGAGAGAGAAACCGGATGGCTGGAGCTGCGGAAGTAATGGACAAGTTGGGAGGATATGAGTTACTAAAAACAAGTTGTTGTTGTTGTTGTTGTTATGTGCCGTCGAGTCGACCCCCGACTCATAGCGACCCCTCCTTGGGTTTCCGAGGCAGTATCCCTACGGAAGTAGGATTGCCCAACCTTCCTTCCGAGGAGTGGCTAAAAACAAGATACCTAAAAAAATTAGCTGATTGAATGAATTGGTGATTTTATTCTCAGTAAACTTAGTAGTTATTATGGGATTTTGAGCAAAAAATGGAATTCAACTTAATTTTAAACTGATCATTGTAGTTGTTCTATTGATAATAGATTCTGGGAGGAGGAGGGGACGTGTGTGGATTCACAGTGGTAGATGAGGTGACTTGTGCAGTAATTTAGTGAGAAAACGGGAACTTGGATTGGAGTGGTTATGGTAGAGGTTGCTGGATGAGGTCAAATACCAAGTATATTTTGAACACAGAGTGAATAGGATGTTCTGATGAGTTAGATGTGGAACATGGAGAGAAAGAGGATGGTGACTCCAAGGTTTCATGCCTAAGTAGCTGGAAGGATGTTGTTGTTGTTATGTGCCATCAAGTGGGACCTGACTCATAGCGACCCTTCCTTGGGTTTCTGAGGTAGTATCACTAAGGAAGTAGATTGTCTCATCTTCCTTCCGAGAAGTGGCTGATGGGTTTGAACCACCAGCCTTCTGTTTAGCAGCCAAGTGCCTTAGGCACTACACTACCAGAGCTCCCAGCTGGAAAGATAGAGTTGCTATTTTGGTATTTTTAGAGAGATGTCCTCAGGCAGAGCACTATGAAAAGATTCAATGAAAATCTTATTTCATGTAATATCTTTTACTCTAGATTACTCTGTGTTCTCTAATTTCAGAGTGACTTTTTCACATGTAACATCTCAAACAAGATCTAACACCTGATGAAGCCCTTTATTCAATGAATGCTCATTGTTCACAGCGGTGTGCTAAATCTTAAATTACTGCTTATTATGGAGCATGCATTTTGTTTCCTCAACCTAATTGCAAACATCTCAAGATAGTACTGAAGTCATACCTTGAATTTTATGTATAATAGTGCTGGCCACCATAGCCTTTACAAATACTGTTAAATTGAAAATTGTGACCTCTGGAAACTTTGCATATCTTAAATCACAGAAACACAGTATGACATAGCATCATTTGTTGCCAATTAAGGGCAAATTGAGAAGTGGTTGAGGATAACAATGATTGATGAGTATTTCAAGCTTCGAGGTGTCTTGTCCTTTATGCTTCCCTTTCATCTATTTTCTCATGAGATCCAATTTGAGTTTATTATTGGTCCATAGATAAGCAGGACCAGATAGAGTGCCACAGCACTGCAGCAATATCTCTATTCGAGGGACACCTGCAAATTTGTGTTTGTGGGAGACAACCCTTTTATTTAGGCAAAAATATATTTAAAGAGTATTTTATTTTTGAAAGATTTAAATTCTCCTAACATGTTCTAGAAAAACTAACAGATCTGTCCTGGAAGAAGTACAGCCAGAATGCTCCTTGGAAGTGAGAATGGCTAGAATTCCCTTCACGCAGTTTGGTCATGTTGTCAGAAGGGACCAGTCCTTGGGAGAAGAATATCATGTTTGGTAAAATGGGGAGTGAACAAAAAAGGGGAAAGTCCTCAATGAGACAGATTGATACAATGGCTGCAACAATGGGCTCAGGTACAGCAAGCATTGTGAATGGGGCACAGGACCGGGCAGTGTTTTCTTCTGTTGTACACAGGGTCACTATGAGTTAGAGTCAACTCAATGGCAGCTAATAGCAACAACAACAACATGTTCCAACTCTAGGCCATTAGTTAATGTTTTTCTCACACCTTAGAGAGTCAGTCCTCAACATATGCACTTCTTTCAGGGCACTGCTTAAGTGTCACCTCCCCAAAGAGGCTGTCCTTAATGCTCTTTTTCAAAAGAGCATCCAATCCTGCTGTCTCAACACTCTGTCCCCTGTAACCTACCACATTAGTGTTCTCAAGATGCTCTTTGCTCATCTCCTAGTTTTGTGAAAGTACGGTCTGCTATTCCAAACTTACTGTGTTAGTGGGTTCTGTGGAGTCAGCTCCCGACACACGGCAATCACATACTCAATGAAGCTAAAAACTGTCTGCACCATCCCCATGATCGGTTGTGAACTGGAGAGTTGTGATCCATAGGGTTTTCACTGACTGATTTTTGAATGTACATCACCAGGCCTTTCTTACTGGTTTGTCTTAGTTTAGAAGTTCCACTGAAACCTATCCAGCATCATAGGGGTGCTGAACCTTCCACTGGGGGTGGCTGCACATGATGTACATGGACCAGGAATCAAACCTTGATCTCCCACATGCAAGGTGAGAATTCTACTCCTGAACAAGCAATCCTGAATTCTCTTATTACTCTGTAGAAATTATTCACCAAATGTGTGTAGTTTTTTATATTCTGACTCTCCACTTTCCACATCTATAAATCTTTGGAAGTTTTCCTTCTCTAACTTAGTTGTTTTAGACTAGAAACCTCCTAACAACAGTGGCCCTAAAAAACAGGAAGCTAGGGTAGGGAATAGGGCAGCCTGTGAATGGATAAAACTATAGACATCTAATTTTTTTAATGCAATTCCTTTATAGCCTACTACTGTTCCCAGTAACTGCTGAATACTATTGGTATATTCATCAGTAAATGGAGAGAGAGGCTGTCACTCCTATATTTTGAAGCAAAACAGATTAATGAAATCAGTGTCTCCATGAAAAGGTAGATGCAAATCAGTCAGAAAGGATCTCAGAGAATCACAAGGAATTAGATGACAGAGAAGGATGTCATGTGGAAACCATGGCGATGTAAGCACTAGCTAAGTGTCCTCAGCTTGAGGAAGGGGAGAGCCTGGACTTCTGTTCATAGGGAATGGGGAACTGAGCTATGAAGAATGGTCCCAGAAGACAAAAGAACTTGTTGGATGTCAAGTTATAATAATAATATAATAATAATAATAATAATAATAATAATAATTGATTGTTTTCTGCATTTTGTTTTTGGCCAGGCGCTGCACTGGGTGCATTAAACAAATTAATCTGTTTAGTTTTTATAATAACTAGGAAATGAATACATTGCCTCAGTGTGTTAACTGGGACAGGATTAGAAAACTGCGTAGGTTTGTATCTGTTAAATGTTTGGTTGGCATTTCCTAGAGCTGTCAAAGGGTGGATATGGGTTTCAGAAGTAAGAAAAGTTATCCTTACTGGTTTTGCAATATGCACAGTGAGAGTCACCTTTCCAATGAGAAAACATTATTGCCGTAACAGGAACAGTCAAGGGCTAATGCATCCTTGTTTGGCCATGGGGAGCTCACATATGCCTCTTATTTTTTTCATATATGCAAATAATTCCATTGAAGACAAAGTTGGAAGCAGATTGGTTGGAGTTCCTTGTGCATTTTTAACAATTAAGAACACTTAAATGTTCTGGCAAAAATTGTTTTTACTATTTAGAGGTATTCTTGGATTTCCACAATGGATGTTGTACACAATCCAAAAAAAGCATTTTGAACAATGAATATTCAAGTACACTAGCTTTATTTGACAGAAAACCAATACAAATTGAATATAGCGGAGGCATTTGGGTCTAGAATTTCATCTTATTCCCATTTATTTACATGATTTGGCTGCTTTCCTTTGCTTTCTCCTCAGCCATTTCTCAACCTTTTTTTTTTTTTTTTTTCCATTTTAGGGTGCTTTTGTACATTTACTGTTCATCATTATCTGTTGATCTTAGGCTCTTCAATTATTTGTCCTTTAATTAAACATAGTCCTCTGGATTAATTGAAACAATGCTGGTGATTGAGAACCCTAGAATTGAAAACCTTCTTTATTCATTAATCTATGCCCTTATTCAGTCAGAAGAAAGAAAACTTCATTTTCCTTCTTTTCTCTAGTTTAGAGCCAAGTTTCAATTTTGGGGGTCTGTACAATTTCTCGGAGAAGTAGAGAAAAGGTCAAAGAATTTATCTTTGGCATATGAGCTTCAAAAAAATATATTTCTCAGTTATGTTCTCTTTTTCCTCAAACACAAATTTGATATCAGTTGGGAGACTATGGATTTAATGACATTCAATGACTCTTTTAACATTAACCTTCTAGATTCTAAGATTTTACTACATATAGTGAGTATATGAGGTAATACTAGAAGTGAATAGAAAAACTAAATAGAAGCTTCCCCCCCCATCCCTCCCACACCAGTTCAATATGAGTATTCAGCTATCTGTTTTCTGTGTTTTGATGGCAGGTCCTACGTTACTTCTGTTTTGTGACTCCATCATTCTGTAGGACATTGGAGTACTCTGTTTTCAGTTAGTAGGTTTCGGAGATGTGGAGATGGCATATATGGTTGTAAATAAAGTTTTATTGTCAAAAGCTTGTCACATAAAACATTGATATGCAATTGTTACTGAAAAACTCAGTGTTTGGCCAGGCAGCTGTTTCTTATCACACCTTTACACTACACAGCAGGAGAATGAATTTTTAGACAGTTTGTTTTCTCTTTCACACATGAATTATGATTTTGAGATCTAAAATATCAAAATAGATTTTTACTGAACTAGAAAATATAGTCTCTTAGTAATTAAGAATCAATATCTGGTAGCATAGTGGCTAAGGCACTCGACTGCTAACCAGAAGGCTAGTGGTTCAAACCCACCAGTCACTCCTTGGAAGGAAGGTTGGACAATCCTACTTCCGTAGTGATACTTCCTCAGAAACCCAAGAAGGGGTTGCTATGAGTCAGGGCACACAACAACAACAACAACAAAACAATTAAACCCAATTTTATTTTTAAATGGCATACATTTATATTAAATAAAGTAGGCTTTAAGAAAAAAATATAAAATTTAGTGCACAATATTTCCTATAAGATGGAGAAAGATTTAAAGTAGGAAATAATTCTCAAACTCTGTCACTGAGTTTTAGAGTAACTTAAGCTTGGCTATTTTTATCATTTAAATAGATCTCCTATTTTTTCATTCAAATGACCAAGGACTTAAGAAATAATTTGGAGTAAGTTTTCACTAAAGGAATGAACACATAAAAAATGTTGTAACAATTGGTCTCTAGTCACCTGGAGTAACAGTGGAAGGAGATTCAGGAAGAAGAGGAGAATATGGAATTTCCTCCATGAAAAACTACCTTCATTATAATGAGAACAGAAGAAATGGATGGTGCCAGAGTACTATTATTGAACATTTTGATCAAAGATTCAATAAAATAAATCATGATCACAAGGGAAAATGCAGAAAAGAATCTCAAATTCTCACAGATGCTAGACTTTCTGGAGCCATGGGAGGTGGATGAACCCCCAAGATAATTGTTCTGAGATCATCTTTAAACCTTAAAGTAAAAATAACCCTTGAAGTGTTCTTAAAACCAAACAAAAGTTCAGATTAAATGGTAAAAAAAAAAAAAAAAAAAGGTCTACCTTGGGCATTATGCTCTTTTAAGAACTTTCTCTATGGGACCACATTGACAACAGCAACTCAAATGATTAGATAGGAACTTTACATGTAAGTGACTTTATGTTAATCAGGGAAGAACAACTCAGAAGAGGAGAGTGGTTGTGCAACTTGAAGAATGCAACCAATGTCACTAAATAGTCCATGCAGAAACTGTTGAATTGTTGTATGTTCTGTCTACATTCTCAACACCATCAAAAAACAATAAAATAAAATTTTAAAATATTTTATATACTAGGACCTACTAATATGACTGATGTGGGCTTATCTCACAGGCTGATAAAAAGCATGAGTGTTGAGTCTGCAAAATGAGCTTCAGTAAAATCAACAAGAGTAGAAATCCACAAATGTGAGATCAGTAGAAGGTAAAGACCTTCAGATTAGCAAATCTCAAAACTCATAAAGAGAACTTGTTCTTCGTGCAGAACATCAGTGAAAACAATGGAAAACATTTTTTTTTATATTTGTTTCTTCATTATGGCTACTTTTAGAGATAAATATTATTAAATCCCTATATATTATGAAAACAGGACATTAAGATCATTCTTTGAGAGTTAAACTTAGATCAACAAACAATGATAACAGATTTAAAATTTAAAAAATGTAAAGAAATTAGATAATTGTTAGCTCATTAAAGCTTGTTGTTGTTGTTGTTGTTAAGTGCCGTCGGGTCGTTTCCGACTCATAGGGACCCCATGAACAGCAGAACGAAACACTGCCCGATTCCGCGCCAGCCCCACAATCCCTGCTATACTTGATCCCATCCTCGCAGCCACCATATCAATCCATCTTGTTGAAGGCCTCCCCCTCTTTCGTCGACCCTCCACCCTACCAAGCATGACATCCTTCTCCAGGGAATGGTCCCTTCTTA
>NW_006921956.1:995391-1008434 GCF_000298275.1 Orycteropus afer afer | reverse complement strand
CAGCTTTGACTTCTTCCTTCATTACCATTGGTTCTAGATCATATGCCACTTCCTGAAATGGATGAAGATCGATCAGTTCTTTTTGGTGCAGTGACTCTGTGTAGATGTAAATAAATTAAGTCATGCAAAGAAAGGATACATTCATGAGGAGTGCAATTGGTCATCCATGGCTGTGTAAACAATCACAGGAGCAACGTGGGAAGAGGGCCAGCAAACCACTGGCAAGTAAGGAGGCATCTGACCCTAAGATCCAGTGTACACTATCCTGTCTGTAGCTGATACACCTCTGTCAGGTCCTTCTGCAATGTCTTGATCTGACTTCCTTCTCAACCAGACGTGGTCTAAGGAGGATTTTCCTTCAGGAATAAGTGAGTATGGGATGCACTGATCATGCTGACGTGCTTTGAGAATGTCAAATGGGTGGGGGAGGGTATATCAGTCTTGGAGCAGAATGTATTCTTGGTGTTTCAATAAAAATAAAATTCTGAGCCTACGAATCTGAGGATCAATTTCTGATCTGGGATATATGGACCAAATTAATGAAAGACAAATTAGCATGGAGGCTTTTTGGGAGATAGCTTACTTCCTAGCCTGCTTCTTTGGTTCAGATTACACAAAGTAGTAAATTTTCAGCAAAACCATTATTGTGTCAGTGAAAGTAAACATTCTTTTAGTGGCCCCTGCTGTGTTGAAATAGAAGCATCCTCTCTGAGTTATAGTAGGATCTGATTACCAACACCTCTAGTTATTATGGACCTCACATGGTTTAGAGATTACTCTGGATTCTGTTAACTAAATTTGTGTCACAAAGAGGGAGAGTGTCTGAGCATCCACAATCTACCATAAAGTACCTTTATCAAGCTCCCACATTAGAGGTGAGCATGTGCCCAGGACAGAGCACAAACTTGGGCCATGAATTATCCTTATGATTACTGGGACTCTAATTCCCTCTAACATTTCATCACTCCTAGTCACCCAGGAGATACACACAGATTCATTTGCCAAGAATATCAGAGTTTTTATTTTCAAACTGTGGAAACCAAACACAGTCATATGCATTCCGTCACAAACACTGTAGTTATTAGGTTGCATCAAGCTGCCTCTGACTCATACTTAGTCACCATTCTCACAATTCTTGCTGTACTTGAGTCTATCATTGCAGCCACTGTGTCAATCCATTTTGTTGAGGGTCTTCCCCTTTTTTACTAACCATCTACATTAGCAAGTATGACATCCTTCTCCAGGGAATGGTCCCTTCTAACAACCAAAGCTGGTAAGATGAAGTCTGGCCATTCTCACTTCCAAGGAGCATTCGAACTGCAATTCTTCCAGGACAGATTCCTTTGTTATTCTGGCGTAGTATTTTCATGTGGTGTAGTGCCTAAGGCATTTGATTGCTAACCATAAGGCTGGCAGTTCAAACCCACCAGCCACTCCTCAGAAGGAAGATTTGGCAATCTATTTCCATAGTGATACTGCCTTGGAAACCCAAGGTGGAGTGGTTATGAGTTGGATCCGACTCAAGAGCAGTGAGTTTGATTTTTTTTTGGTTTTTGGTATTTTCAGTATTCTTCAGAAAGATCATAATTAAAGGATATCAACTCTTCTTCAGTCTTCCTTAATAATTGTCCAGCTTTCACATACATATGAGGTAATTGAAAATATCATGGTGTGGGTAAGGTGCACCTTAGTCTTCAAAATGATGTCATTGCTTCTTAACACTTAAAAAGGTCTTTTGCAGCAGATTTGCCCAGTGCAATACAACATCTGATTTCTTGACTGCTGCTTCTGTGAGTGTTGGTTGTGGATACAATTAAAATGAAATCGCTGAGTACTTCAATCTTTTTTCTGTTTATCATGATGTTGTTTATTGGTGCAATTGTGAGGATTTTTGTTTTCTTTATGTTGAGATGTAATCCACACTGAAGGTTGGAGTCTTTGATCTTCATCATTAAGTACTTCAAGTCATCGTTACATTCAGCAAGCAAGATTATGTCATCTACATATTATAGGTTGTTAATGCTTCTTCTTCTAATCCTGTATTCTCCTTCGTATACTGCAACTTCTGGTATTATATGCTCAGCATACAGATTGAAAAGTATGGTGAAAGGATACGGCCCTGATGCACACCCTTCCTGATTTCAATCCGTGCAGTCTTCCATTTTTTCTGTTCAAACAACAGCCTATTGGTCTATGTATAGTTTCCTCATGAGCACAATTAAGTGTTCTGGATTTCCCATTCTTTATAATGATATCCAGAATTTGTTATATTCCACATGGTCTAATGTCTTTGCATAGTCAATAAAACACAAGTAAACTTCTTTCTCGCATTCTTTGCTTTCTTCTAAGGTCCATATGACATCAGCAGTGATATCCCTCTTTCTGGAAGTTCCCTATCAATATACTGCTGCAACAACTTTTAAAAAATTATCTTCAGCAAAATTTCACCTGTGTGTGATATTAATTATATTGTTTGATAATTTCCTCATTCTGTTGGATCACCTTTCTTTGCCAGGGGCAGGAATATGGATCTCTTCCAGTTGGTTGTCCAGGTAGCTGTCTTCCAAAATTCCTGTCGTAAATGAGTAAGCACCTCCAGTGCGGCTTCCATTTGTTGAATACATCAATGGGTATTCCCTCTGTTCCTGGAACCTTGTTTTCACAAATGCCTCAGTGTGCTTGAAGTTCTTCCTTCAGTACCATTGGTTGTTGATCATATGCTACCTCCTGAAATAATTGAACATTGATCAATTCTTTCTGGGACAGTGACTCTGTGGATTCCTTCAATTTTCTTTTGGTGCTTCCTGCATTGTTCAATATTTTTCCCATAGAATCTTCCAGTATTTCAACTTGAGACTTGAATTTTTTCTTAGTTATTTCAGATTGAGAAAGGCTGAGCATGTTCTAACCTTCAGGTTTTCTAAGTCCAGGTCTTTGCACATTTAATATAATACTTTACTCTGTTCTCTAGCTGCCCTTGGAAGTATGTTCAGCTCTTTATCTTGTCATTTCTTCCATTCTCTTTAGCTACTCTCTGCTCAAGAGCAAGTTTCAGAGTCTCTTTTGACATACATTTTGATCATTTTTTCTATTTTTTAATGACCTTTTGCTTTCTTCATGTATAATATTCTTGATTCTGCACTGAAGGAATTGGTGAAGAACAAAGCTCCAGGAATTTACACAATACCCACTGAGATGTTTCAACAAATGGATGCCCAACTGGAAGCACTCACACAGTTATGCCAAGAGATTTGGAAGACAGCTACCTGGCCAACTGACTGGAAGAGGTCCACATGTGTGCCCATTCCAAAGAAGGGTGATCCCACAGAATGTGGAAATTATCAAAAAAAATATCATTAATATTGCACTCAAGTAAAATCCTACTGAAAATAATTCAAAAATGGTTGCAGCAGTATATTGACAGAGAACTTCCAGAAATGTAAGCTGGATTCAGAAGAGGATGTGGAACAAGGGATATCATTGCTGATGTCAGATGGATCTTGGTTCAAAGCAAAGAATATATGAAAGTTGTTTACTTGTGTTTCATTGACTATGCAAAAGCATTTGATTTTGTGGATCATAACAAATTGTAGATAACATTGAGAAAAATGGGAATTCCAGAACATTTCATTGTACTCATAAGGAACCTGTACATAGACCAGGAGGCTGTCATTGGCACAGAACAAGGGAACACTGAATGGTTTAAAATAAAGAAGGGAGTGTTTCAGGGTTGTATCCTTTCACCATACTTATTCAATCTATATGCTGAGCAAATAATCCAAGAATCTGGACTATACAAAGAAGAACATGGCATCAGGATTGGAAGAAGGATCATTAACAACCTACAATATGCTGATGACACAACTTCGCTTGCTGAAAATGAGGATGAGTTGAGGCACTTACTGATGAAGATTGACAACTACAATCTGCAGTATGGATTACATCTCAATATAAAGAAAACAAAAATCTTCACAACTGGACCTGTAAGCATCATCTCAATGAATAGAGAAAAGATTGAAGTTGTCAAAGACTTCACTTTGCTTGTTTCTACAATCGATGCCAATAGAAGCAGCAGTCAGGACATCAGATGACATACAGCACTGGGCAAGTTGATTGCAAAGGACCTCTTTCCAGTGCTGAGGAACAAAGATGTCTCCTTGAGGACTAAGGTGAACTTGGCACAAGCCATGATATTTTCAATTGCCTCATGCACGTGAGAGCTGGAAAATGAATAAGAAAGACCAAAGAAGAATTGACGCTTTTGAGATATGGTGCTGGAAAAGAATTCTGAAAGTACCATGGACTGCTGAAAAAACTAACCAATCTGTTTGGAGGAAGTGCAGCTGGAATGCTCCTTGCAAGTGAGAATGACCAGACTTCATCTCACCTACTTTGGTCATGCTGTCAGAAGGGACCATTTCCTGGAAGAGGATGTCATGCTTAGTAAGGTGGAAGGTCGAGGAAGGAGGGGAATGCCCTCAACAAGATGGATTGACACAGTGGCTGCCATGATGGTCTCAAGTATAGCAGGGATCATGGAGCTGGTGTGGGACCAGGCCATATGTTCTGCTGTGCATAGGGTCGCTATGAGTTGGAGATGACTCGATGGCACCTAACAACAATAACAACAACAATATTCTTGATGTCATCTGATTACTCCTTTGGTTTTTGTCGTTGGCATTCAATTCACCATATCTGTTCTTCAAATGGTCTCTAAATTCAAGTGGGATAAATATTATTGGCCATTTTGAATCAGACAAAATATGGTCTATGATAACAATGGAAATGACAAATTTAAAATGACTGATGTGACATTCACAGGCAAACAGAATGCTTCACAGCTCTTCCAGTAAGATGGTGGAAAAAGCAGAGAAGGTACACAGCCCCTCTTCAACAAAGAAAAGAGAAACCAACTGACACGGAAAATTATAAATCACAGAAGATAATCCTGGAGTCCTGAGCTTTGAAAGGAAGGATACAAAAGTGAATAAAAAACACCAACTAGTAGAAGAACTTGAATTAAAACAGTAAATAAGGAGACAAATGCAGCTGCAGACTCTCAGCTGTGCTGATGGCATGGACAGACTGAATATTTCCAAGGGGTGTTAGGATCTGAGAATTAACCTAAAAATCAGCCCTGCTTGCCAAGGGCTGCATGAATGACTGTGCTGGTGGTTGATAATTAAAAAGGGAAATAGCAAAGAAGGAGGCAAACAGTTGTGGATATTTGGCTGTCCAGAGGGCACTCTATCTTGAGTGTTTACAAGCAGCAGCCATTTTGGATATTTAAAGTGACAACATTCCCAGTCATATTCCAGGGACCTAAGAATAGGCTTGCTTGCCAAGGACAACACGGACATATGGGAGGCTGATGACTGGAAAAGAGACAGATGGTAAGTGAATGAGTGATGCCAACAAGAAAACAGAGGAGCACAGTACCCTGCTTGTTAAGATACATCCACACAGAACAAAATAAAATGAAAATCTTGGGCAAATCACTCCAACATACAATCAGCAATTAAATATAAACACAAAAATCACAATGTCTCAGAGACAACAGACCATCATAGTCCACACAAAGAAGCAACATAAAACAGTAGAAATATGGGACCAGGATACAGACCCAGAACACATCCCTGAAGAAGAAGTAGCATTGGAACTCCTTGACAAGGAATTCAAAGGAATTACATTTAGGAATTACTTTTAGGTGCCTTCAATGGATTAATAGACAAACCAAGGAAAACATTGACAAAATTGAGGAAAACAAAGAAGAAACCCCAGAACAATTTCAAAAGACAATAGAACAACAAAATGACAAAATAAATGAAAAATTAGAAATGATACAAAATCTGCAGATAGAAATCCAGAAGATTAAAGCTAAATTTTCAGAAATAAATAATACATTGAATGGGCAAAGGAGTAGAATTGAATCAATGGAAGACAGAATTAGTGAGATTGAAGACAAATACCTAAATATTTCTTTGGAAGAGGATCAAGAAAAAAGATCAAAACAAAATAAAGAAAACCTAAAGTTCATGTGTGATACCATCAAAAGGAATAACCTATGTGTCATTGGAATTCCAGAACAGGAAGAGACAAATAAAGCTACAGAGAAATTTATGGAAGATTTTTTCGAAGAGATTTTCCCTGATATGATGAAAGACAAAACTATATCCATTCAAGAAGCCCAATAAACCCCAAACAGGCTAGACCCCAAAAGAAAATCACTAAAACATATCATCATCAAATTCACCAAAACAAAAGACAAGGAAAGAATCTTGAAAGCAGCATAGGAGAAACAAAAAGTCACCTGCAAAGGGCAACCAAAAAGACTAAGCCTTTATTTCTTGGCAGAAACCATGCAGGTGAGGAGGCAGTAGGATGGTATATGTAAAACACTGAAAAAAAAAAAAAATCCAACTAAGAATTATATACACAGCAAAATTTTCTATCAAATATGACTGTGAAATGTGGACATTTCTCAATTAGCAGAAATTAAGGGAATTTATTAAAACAAGACCAAACTTACAAGATGCTAAGGAGAGTCATTTGGAGAGAGAACCAACAACAGCAAACAACAACCAACCTTTAACACACATGATTACATAACATAGAAACAATCCGGTTATGGAAGTATCCAAGGTAAATAAACTTACAAGATTGAAAACAAGAATCAGAGCCAACAAATGTCAAACAAAGACAACTATAAACAAAAAGAGGGGAAAAAATGTGTAAATACAGAACTTCTTAATGGTGAGGAAGTCAGAACAATTGCAACATAGAACAGACAGTTCTAAGCTTAGGAAGAAAATTATAAATCACAGGGTAACCTAAAAGAAAAATGATAATCCTTCACATCAAAATATAAAAAAAAGAGGACAAGAACAAATATTTAGCAAATACTAAAACAATAGCAATGAAGTAAGTGATAACACAATTCACAAAAAAAGCAAGGTCAGCATAGAAAATTATGTGGAATAAAGAAATCAACAACACCATGAAGAAACACATAACAAAATGACAGCAACAAATTCATACTTGTCCATAATTACACTGAATGTCACTGGTTTAAATGCACCCATCAATATGCTGTCTACAAGAGACACACCTTAGACAGAAAGATAAAAATAGACTGAAAATCAAATATTGGAAGAAGACATATCAACCAAATGGTAACCGTAAAAGAGCAGGAGTGGCAATATTAATTTCTGATAAAATTAACTTTAAGAAAAAATTTATCATAAGAGGCAAGGAGGGAGATTATATAATGATTAAAGGATCAATTGAACAAGAGGACATAACCATAATAAATATCTATGCACCTAATGAAAGTGCTCCAAAATACATAAATCAGAATTTAACAGAATTGAAAAGACAAATATATGACTCCAAAGTCATACGAGACTTTAATACACCACTTTCAATCAAAGATAGAATAATCGGAAAGAAATTCAGAAGAATTAAACAATACAACCCCCAACATGACTTTATAAACATTTACAGAGTATGTCATATAGCAACAGTACATATATGTTTTTTTTCCAGTGCACTTCGTAAACAACTGGCCAGAGAAACACTGTCTGATATATTACTGGAAAACTTTATGAATAGCCCTGAAACACTGTATGATATAGTCCCAGAAGATGAGCCCATCAGGTTGGAAAACACTCAAAATTTGACTGGGGAAGAGCTGACTCCTCAGAGTAGAGATGACCTTAATGATATGGATAGAGTAAAGCTTTCAGGACCTTCATTGGCTGATGTAGCACAAATCAAAACGAGTAGAGAAAGATGCAAACATCTACTAATAATTGGAACA
The DNA here is from genome assembly GCF_000298275.1 of Orycteropus afer afer. Classification (NCBI taxonomy): domain Eukaryota; kingdom Metazoa; phylum Chordata; class Mammalia; order Tubulidentata; family Orycteropodidae; genus Orycteropus; species Orycteropus afer. The sequence continues at coordinate 1,000,615 of NW_006921956.1, read as the reverse complement.
TGTAATGTATGAAGTATGAATCTAGGAAAATAGGAAGTTGTCATAAATGAAATGGAACACATAAAGATCGATATCCTAGGCATTAGTGAGCTGAAATGGACTGGTTTTGGCCATTTTGAATCAAACAACTATATGACCTACTATGCCAGGAATGACAAATTGAAGAGCAATGGTGTGGCATTTATCATCACAAAGCTTATTTTAAGATCTGTCCTGAAGTACGATGGTATCAGTGGTAAGATAATATTCATATACCTCCAGGGAAAAGCAGTTAATTCTACTATTTTTACACACCAACCACCAAAGCCAAAGATGAGGAAATTGAAGATTTCTACCAACTTTTCCAGTCTGAAATTGACTGAACATACAATCAAGAGGTGTTAATTTTCACTGGTGACTGGAATGCAAAAGTTGGAAACAAAGAAGTGTTACCAGTACTTGGAAAATACAGACTTGGTGATAGAAATAATGCTGAAAATTGCACTATAGAATTTTGCAAGACCAATGACTTATTCATTGCAATTACCTTTTTTCAACAACATAAGAGATGGCTATACACATGGAATTAACTTGATGGATTACACAGGAATCAGATTGACTACATCTGTGGCAAGAGGTGATGAAGTTCAAAACAAGGCCAGGAGCTGATTAGGGAATAGACCATCAACTGCAAATATGCAAGTTCTAATTAAAGTTGAAGACAATTAAAAGAAGTCCAAAAGAGGGAAAATATGACCTTGATAATATCTCTCCCAAATTTAGAGACCATTTAAAGAATAGATTTGATGCACTGAGCACCAATGACCGAAAGCCAGAGGAATTGTGGGATGACATAAGAACATCATCCATGAAGAAAGCAAGAGGTCATTAAAAAGACAGGAAAGGAAGAGAAGACCAAAATGGATGTCAGAAGAGACCCTGAAACTTTCCCTTGAGCAAAGAGTAGCTAAAGCAAATGGAAGAAATGACAAGATAAAAGAGCTGAAGAGATTTCAAAGAGCAGCTTGAGCAGACAATTACTATAATGAAATGTGCAAAGACCTAGAGTTAGAAAACCAAAAGGGAAATACATGCTTGGCATTTGTCAAAATGAAAGAAGTAAGGAAAAATTTAAGCCTCAAGTTGCAATATTGAAAGATTCTGTGGACAAAATATTGGATGAAGCAGGGAACATCAAAAGATGGCAGGAATACACAGTCGTTGTAGCAGAAAGAATTGGTTAATATTCATCCTTTTCAGGAGGTGGCATATGATCAAGGACCAATGGAATTGAAGGAAGAAGTAGAAGCTGCCCTGAAGGAACTGGTAAAGAAGAAGGCTCCAGAAATTGATGGAATACCCATTGAGATATTTCAGCTAACAGTTCCCATGCAGAAGGCACTCACTCAGCTAGGTCAAGAAATTTGGAAGACAGCTACCTGGCCAATTGACTGGAAGAGATCCATATTTGTACCCATTCCAAAGAAAGGTGATCTCACAGAATGTGGAACTTATTGAACAATATCATTAACATCACATGCAAGTAAAATCTTACTGCAGATAACTCAAAAACAGTTGTACCAGTATATACTTCCAGAAAGGAGCTCTGGTAGCATAGTGGCTAAAGCACTCGACTTCTAACCAGAAGGCTGGCGGTTCAAACCCACCAGCCACTCCTCGGAAGGAAGGTTGGGCAATACTACTTCCATAGTGATACTGCCTCGGAAACCCAAGGAGGGGTCGCTATGAGTCGGGTCTGACTAGACGACACATAACAACAACAACAACAACATACTTCCAGAAATGCAAGCAGGACTTGTAAAAGGATGTGGAACAAGGAATATCATTGGTGATGTCAGATGGATCCTTACTTAAAGTAAAGAACACCATAAAGATTTTTACTTGTGTTTTATTGAGTACACAAAATCATTCGATTGTGTGGATCATAACAAATTATGGATAAAACTGAGAAGAACAGGAATTGCAGAACACTTGATTGAACTCATGAGGATCCTGTACAGAGACCAGGAGGCCATTCGAACAGAAAAGGGGATACTGCATGGCTTAAAATCAAGAAGGGAGTGCATCAAGGTTGTATCATTTCAGCATACTTATTCAATTTGTGTGCTGAGAAAATAATCCAAGAAACTACATTATATAAAGAAGAATGTGACATCAGTATTGGAGAAAGATTCATTAACAATCTGAAAAATGCAGATTACACAACTTTGCTTGCTGAAAGTGAGGATGAGTTGAAGCACTTACTGATAAAGATTAAAGACTACAGTCTGCAGTATGGATTACACCTCAATATAAAGAAAACAAAAATCCTCACAACTGGTCCAATAAACAGCTTCATGATAAATGGAAAAATGAAAAAAGTTTTCAAGGACTTCATATTATTTGCTTTTACAATCAACACCAATGGAAGCAGCAGTCAAAATATCAGATGATGTGAAGCATTGGGCAAATCTGTTGCAAAAGACCTCTTTCAAGTGATGAAGAACATAGATGTCTCCTTTAAGACTAAGGTGCCCCTAACCTAAACCATGGTGTTTTCAATCACCTCTTAATGCATATGAGAACTGGACAATGAATAAGGATAACTGAAGAAGAGTTGATGCTTTTTAGTTGTGGTGTTGGAGAAGAATGCTAAGAGTACTATGATCTGATAAAAGGACTAACAAATCTGTCCTGGAAGAAGTGCAGCCAAAATGCTTCTTGGAAGTGAGAATGGCCAGACTTTGTCTCACCTACTTTGGTCATGTGGTCAGAAGGCACCATTTCCTAGAGAAGGGTATCATGCTTGGTAAAGTGGATGGTCAATGAAGAAGGGAAAGGTCATCAAAAAGATGGATTGATACAGTGGCTACAAAATGGGGTCAGGTATAGAAAGGATCATGAAGCTGGCACAGGACCAGGGAGTTTTTTTTTTTTCCCTGCTGTGCATAGGTTCTTTATGAGTCAGAGATGATAAGATGGCCCTTTACACCACCAACAACAAATGCACATGTAACGTTCTCCAGGATAGACCACATGTTAGGCCACAAAGCAAGCCTTAATGAGTTTAAAAACATTGAAATACTGCAAAACATCTTCTCAGATCACAATGCTGTAAAATTAGAAATCAATTATAAGATCAATGGAAAAAGAGCAAACATATGGCAATTGAATAACACCCTCCTTTAAAATGACTAGATAATAGAAAAATAAAAAATGAAATTAAAAATTCCTCAAATCAAATAAAAATGAAAATACAACATGCTAAAATATTTTGGATACAGTAAAAGCAGTGATTAGAGGCCAATTTATAGAAATAAATGTACTCATCAAAAAAAAATAAGACAGACATTTACAATAGCTACCAAAAAATAAAATACTTGGTAATAAATCTCACTAGGGACACAAAAGACCTATACAAAGAAAACTACAAAAGACGACTTCAAGAAGCCATAAGATATCTATATAAACGGAACAACATACCATGATTTTGGGTAGGAAGATTGAGCATTATGAAAATATCAATTCTACCCAAGGCAATGTATACATTCAATGCAATCACAATCCAGATCCCAAGATTCTTTAAAGATATGGACAAACCAATTACTAACTTTATATGGAAAAGAAAGAGATCTTGGATAAGCAAAGTACAATTGAAGAAAAACAAAGTAGGAGGTCTCACAGTGCTGGATCTCAAAACCAACTATACAGCTATAGTAGTCAAAACTGCCTGATATTGGTACAGTGACAGACACACAAACCAGTGGACCAGAATTGAGAACCCAGAAATGGATCCATTGACCGATGGTCAGCTGATCTTTTACAAAGTGCTGAAATCCATTAAATAGGGAAGAGACTGTCTGTTTAAGAAATGGTGCTGGCAAACCTGGTTATCTATTTGCAGAAAAATGAAACACAGTCTGTACCTCACACCATACACAAAAACTAACTCCATATAGATCAAAGACTTAAATGGAAACCTAAACTATAAAGTTCCTCAAGGAAAAAATAGGGACACATTTAGGGGCCCTAGTTTATGGCATAGACTGTCAAGCATAAACCAAAATGTACAAGCAGCAGAAGATCTACTAGATAAATGGGGCCTTCTAAAAGTTAAATTTTTATGTGCTCCCACAGACTTCTCCAAAAGAATCAAAAGAGAACCTACAGATTGGGAAAAAAATATTTGGCAATGACATATCTGACAAGGGATTATCTCTAGAATTTATACAAAACTCCAACACCTCAACAACAAAAAGACAAACAATCCAATTCAAAAATGGGCAGAAGACATGAATAGACCCTTCACCAAAGAGGTTATTCAGGCAGCCAACGAATACATGAAGAAATGTTCACAATCATTAGCCATTAGAGAGATGCAAATCAAAACAATGAAATATCATCTTGCCCCACCACTAATAACAAGTTCAAGAAGACAGAAAATAAATTCTGGCTAGGATGTGGGGAGATTAGGACTCTCGTACACTGCTGATGGGACTGTAAAATGATACAACCACTATGAAAATCATTATGGGGATTCCTTAAAAAATTGCAATTAGAAATACCATTTGATCCATCAATCTCATTGTTGTTGTTAGGTGCTATCAGATCGTGCCCTACTGATAATGACCCCGTGCACAGCAGAACAAAACACTGCCTGATCCTGCGCCAGATCCACGATCCTTGTTATATTTGAGCCCATCCTCATAGCCACTGTGTCAATCCATCTTGCTGAGGCCCTTCCCCTCTTTTGTCCACCCTCCACCTTAACAAGCATGACATCTTTCTCCAGGGAATGGTCCCTTCTGACAACATGATCAAAGTAGGTGAGACGAAGTCTGGCTATTCTCACTTTCAAGGAGCATTCCAGCTGCACTTCCTCCAAAGAGATCTGTTAGTTCTTTCAGCAATCCATGATACTTTCAGCATTCTTCGCCAGAACCACAAATCTAAAGCATAAATTATTCTTTGGTCTTCCTTATTCATTGTCCAGCTCTCACATGCATATGAGGTGACTGAAAATATCATGGCTTGTGTCCAACACACTTTAGTCCTCAAGGACACATACTTGCTCCTGAGCACTTGAAAGAGGTCCCTTGCCTAGTGCTATACATCATCTAATGTCCTGACTGCTCCTTCCATTGTCATCTGTTGTAGAACCAAGCAATGTGAAGTCTTTGACAACTTCAATCTTTTCTCCATTTATTGTGATGCTCCTTATATATAGGTCCAGTTGTGAGGATTT
>NW_006921956.1:972070-994867 GCF_000298275.1 Orycteropus afer afer | reverse complement strand
GATAATTTCCACATTCTGTGGGATCACCTTTCTTTGGAATGGGTACAAATATGGATCTCTTCCAGTCAGTTAACCAGGTAGCTGTCTTCCAAATTTCTTGGCATAACTGAGTGAGTGCCTCCAGTGCAGCGTCTGTTTTTTGAAATATATCAGTGGGTATTCTGTCAATTCCTGGAGCCTTTTTCTTCACCAATTCCTTCAGTGCACCTTCAAATTCTTCCTTCAGTACCATTGGTTCTTGATCATATGGCACCTCCTGACATGGATGAATATCTACTAGTACGGTGACTGTGTATTCCTTCCATCTTCTTTTGATGTTTCCTGCATCATTCAATATTTTGCCCATAGAATCTTTCAATTTTGCAACTCAAGGTTTAAACTTTTTCCTCAGTTCTTTCTTGAGAAATGCTGAGCATGTTCTTTTCCTTTGGTTTTCTAACTCTATGTCTTTGCACATTTCATTACAGTAATTGACTTTGTCTGTTTGAGCTGTTCTTTGAAATCTTCTGTTCAGCTCTTTTATCTTGTCATTTCTTCCATTTGCTTTATCTACTCTCTGCTCAAGGGCAAGTTTCAAAGTCTCTTCTGTCATCCATTTTGGTCTTTTCTTCTTTTCTTGTCTTCTTGGTGACCTCTTGCTTTCTTTGTGGATGGTGTTCTTGATGTCATCCCACAATTCTTCTGGTTTTCGGTCATTTGTGTTCAATGCATCAAATCAATTCTTTAGATGGTCTCTAAATTTAGGAGGGATATATTCAAGATCATATTTTGGCTCCTGTGGACTTGTTTTCACCATCTTCAACTTCAAGTTGAACTTGCATATGAGCAGTTGGTGGTCTGTTCCAAAATCAGCTCCTGGCCTGGTTTTGGCTGAAGATATTGAGCTTTTCCATCGTCTCTTACCACAGATGTAGTCAATCTGATTCTTGTGTATTCCATCTGGTGAAGTCCATGTGTATAGCTGCCGTTTGTGTTGTTGAAAAAGATATTTGCAATGAATAAGTTGTTGGTCTTGCAAAATTTTATCATGCGATTTCCACATCATTTCTGTCACCAAGGCCAAATTTTCCAAACACTGGTGATTCCTCTTTGTTTCCAACTTTTGCATTCTAGTCACCAGTGATAATTAACACATCTTGTTTGTATGTTCAGTCAATTTTAGACTGCAGAAACTGATAAAAATCTTCAATTTCCTCATCTTTGCCTTCGGTTGTTGGTGTATAAATTTGAATAATCATTGTCTTAACTGGTCTTCCTTGTAGGCATATGGATATTATCCTATTACTGGCAGCATTGTACTTCGAGACAGATCTTGAAACATCCTTTGTGATGATGAGCACCGTGCCATTTTCTTCAAATTGTCATTACTGTCATAGTAGCCCACATGGTAGTCTGATTCAAAATTGCCAAAACCAGTCCATTTCAGCTCACTAATGCCTAGGATATCAATCTTTATGCATTCCATTTCATTTTTGACAACTTCAAATTTTCCTAGATTCATGCTTCATACATTCCACATTCTGATTATTAACAGATGTTTGCAGCTATTTCTCTTCAATCTAAATCCTGCCATGTCAGCAAATGGAAGTCTTGTAAGTTTTACCTTATCCATATCATTAAGACTGGTTCTGCTCTGATGATGCAGCTCTTTTCCAGTCCTATTTTGAGAGTCTTCTGACCTAAGTGGCTTATCCTCCTGCACTGTATTGGACAATGTTTCTGAGGTGTTCATAAAGTTGCACAGTAATGTATCAGACATTGTTTCTCTGCTATTCATAAAGTTTTCTCTGGCCAATTCTTTGAGAAGTAGATGGCCTCCTCCTTCTTCCTAGTCTGTCTCAGTCTGTAAGCTGTTGAAACCTGTGCACCATGTGAAACCGTACTGGGTTTGAGACACTGGTGGCACAGCCTCAAGCCTCACAGCAACACGCCACCACAGCAGGACAAACTGACAGACAAGTTTGTCTCCTTTAGCTGTTCAAAATCTCTCCACCCTCCATACCCTCCCCTTACATAGATCCCTGCTGCTTGGGAAGGCCATGGCCTTGGTTCCTGGCCTTACCTGGATCTCTGCCTCTGCTTCCTCGCTCTGTCATGCTCCCCTCCCCTGGTTTTTCCTCTGCTTTCCCACCATTTGTGAGGCCCGTGGCCTGAGTCTCTAGCCTTTCCTGGATCCCTGCCTCTGCTTCCTCCATCAATCCCGTTACTATTCACATATCCTAAAGAATTGAGAGGCAGGACAAGAACAGATATATGCACACTCATGTTCACTGCAACACTATTTACAATAGCAAAAAGATGGAAACAACCTAGGTGCCTATCAACGGAAGAATAGATAACCAAACTATGGTACATACACACAATGGAATACTATGTGACCCTAAAGGATAAGGTAGAATCTTCAAAACACTGCATAATGTGGATTAACTTAGAGGATATACAGAATGAAATAGGTCCATCAAAGAAGGACAAATATTGTATTAGTTGATTATTTTAAAAAGGTCAAGGAAGGGTTTGTATATGGAAGGAAACTTTCTTTGTTGGTTACCAGAGATGGGAGGGGAGGGAAAGAAACATTAAAAAAAAAAAAAAAAAGTTTCAAGATATATCCTGAAGTACAATTATGTTGTTGTTGTTATGTGCCATCGAGTTGGCCCCGACTCATAGCAACCGCTCCTTGGGTTTCCGAGGCAGTATCACTACAGAAGTAGATTGCCCAACCTTTCTTCCGAGGAGTGGCTGGTGGGTTTGAACCGACAGCCTTCTGGTTAGCATTAAGGGCCTTAGACGCTGCACTACCAGAACTCCTGATGTTAGTAATAGGATAATATCCATAGACCTACAAGGAAAACCAGTTAATAACTACTATTTTTCAAAGTTATGCACCAACTACTAAAGCCAAAGATGAAAAATTGAAGATTTTTACTAACTTCTGCAGTCTGAAATTGATTAGACATGCAATCAAGATATCATGATTATTACTGGTTATTGGAGTACAAAAGTTGGACAAAGGAGAACCATAGGTAGTTAGAAAATATGATCTTGGTGATAGAAATGATGCTGGAATCACATGGTAGAATTTTGCAATACAAGACTCATTCATTGCAAATACCTTCTGTCAACAACATAAATGATGGCTATATATACATGGACATTGCCAACTGTAATAGTAGATTCCTATCAGATTGACTACATCTGTGGAAAGAGGTGATGAAGAGGCTCTATATATTCAGTCAAAACAAGACCAGGAACCGACTATTGATCAGACCATCAGTTGCTCATACGCAAGTTCAAGCTGATGCTGAAGAAAATTAAAACAAGTCCACGAAAACCAAAACACTACTACCTCCATCAAAAACACTAGTGAGGCCAATATCCGAACACTGGAGATTATGATGACTCATGATTCTATTTCCAGAACTTGGCTTTTCAAAATCCCAACACTTAATGCAAGAAATGTGTACATGGCTTTAACTATATAATAAACAAAACAAAGTAGTCTCATTTGAATATGAAGAGTTCTGAGTTCTAGTCCTGAACATGCCTTTGTTTTATTATTATCATATTAGCTGCTTGGATTATTATTACTGCTGGCAGTTCTAAAATTTTTGCCATCAACTGTCTCTTTTATTTCCCTTCTTTTGCACTTTAAATGAGTTATTCTACCAGAATTTAAAGAGGAAGCTAAATGGAGAGGTGAGGGGTGGAGGAGTCATATTTACTATACCAGAAACCCAGTTTATCAGCTGCTGTTGAGTCAATTCTTAATCCTTGTGAGCCCATGTTCGCCAGAATAGACCTGTGCTCCACAGTAATTTCAATGGCTGAGCTTTTGAAAGTAGATTGCCAGGTCTTTCTTTTGAGGTGCTTTGGGAGGACTCGAACTTCCAAACTTACAATTAGCAGCCAATCACATTAACCATTTGCAAAACCCAGGAACTTCATACCAGACATGAAATCTCAAAAAAAAAAAAAAAGTCTCACTGTCACTGAGTCCATTCTGACTCATAGTGACCCCACTGGTTTTCCAAGGTAGTAAATCTTTATGGAAGTAGATTGTACTTGTAAGGCCACAGTAAGGAGAAGAGGATGCATAAAAGTGAGGTTAAAGAGAAGTTTTTATTCTGAGTTTCTGGGTGAGGTTTACAGGTCCCCGAGAGAGGCCCGGGTGAGGTTCACGGGTCCCTGAGAGGGGCCCGAGAAGTCGCACCGCCTGGCTGGGGAGGGTAGGGTTTATAGTCTTGTGGAGGACCTAAGTGGGGACACTAAGGAAATTAGCTGTCAGCATGGGTCTGTACTTAATTAGCACGAGGGGGCTTCACAAGAGGAAGTTTATCACTGCATGGGACTTTCCAGTCTGGGCGGGTTCTGTCGCTTCGGTTGTCCTATCAGGCTGTCTCATCAGGGCCTGACATCTGGAGGAAGCTGCTAACTGAAATGTTGGTGGCTTGGGTTTGCTTCAGCCTAACAGTACTATCTTCCTTCACCAGAGTGGCTGGTGGGTTTGTACTGCCAACCCTCTGGTTAGCAGACAAATGCCTTAGGCACTGAGCCACCAAAGCTCCTTCATATAAGACACAGTACATATTTATTAGCTCTTTGTATTTCTAAGAAATCCAGTGATATGGGGGGAGAGGCTTAATACTATTTATATAAAGAAAAAGTAAGTTTTAGAGAGGAGTAGGGCATACACTAATAACTGCTAGGTAAAGTCAGGCCCTTGTGACTCTACACCATTATATTCTTTGTACACTACAAATCTGAAAATGAGTTATTAAGTAATTATGGCAATAATTTTATATTTCAATTCTGTGATCAAAGAAAGAGTTTGCAGTGATTTAGAATTTCTAAAAAGTGATAATGCATTCTAGGAAGAGAAAGATGCCTAGGTGATTTAACATCATGTAAAACAACTTCAGTATGTCTAGAATTACTGTAGAATGTGGAGAAAAAAGACTCAAGGGAAGGAAGATGATGTCAGGAATGGGACTGGTCCAGGGGCCTCCTATTTCAAATGTAGGCATTCTAAGTTTTGTGTATGAAAGGGTGCAGCAACGTGATATGATTTGTGCTTCAAAGATGATGCTAGACCTGAGAAGGCCAATCAGTGGAGTCTTCCAATAACTCAGGCAAGAGGTAGTAAAACCAAAAAACAAACACCCTGCCGTCAAGTAGTTTCTGACTCAGAGCGACTTCTCCTTGAGTTTCCGAGGCGGTATCTCTGTGGAAGTAGATTGCCCAGCCTTCCTTCGGAAGAGTGGGTGATGGGTTTGAACCGCCAGGCTTCTGGTTAGCAATCAAATGCCTTAGGCACTTTGCCACCAGAACTCCTAGGAGTTATTAGAGCTTTAATAAATTCAACAAATTAGCCTACACAAACTGATTGGAGGTGTATTAATTAAATTAGGCATTGAAAACGTTAAAGTAGGATATTGTTTTAAAAAAGCTTTTGGTCTGAAATAATTATACATTCATGGGAAATTATAAAGACATGAACAGTGAGGTCCTTCTGTAGATTCTCCATCCAGCCTCCTGCAAGGTTAATACCTTAGATAATTATAGCTAATACTCTTTTGAAGGAAAAAAATAATAATAAAAAATATATATATAAGTATGTTGAGACTTTACAGTTTATCAAATTATAGTAATTGATCACAATTCCAAAGTAATAATTTAAATATAGGCACTAATACAATAAAACCACTAGTAGAAAAATAAGTGAATAATTATTAACTATTGGATTTGGCAACAAAACAAAAAGCCCTTTGAACATTACACAGAAAACAAACATCCTAAGGAAAAGATAGAAAAGATAGGCTTACTACATGTATTTTTAAAAACTTCTGTATGTTAAAAAACAAACAACAAGCTAGGTAAACATCCTTGAAACATTATAGAAACATGTCTATAACCTTGCTGTAGTTTTTAGGTGCTATTGGGTTGACTCCAACTCATAGTGACCCTATGACAAGATAAAATGCTGACCACTCTTGTACCATCAGTGAAACGGTTGCTGTATTTGAGACCATTGTTGCAACCACTGTGTCAATACACATTATTGAAGGTCTTGCTCCTTTTTGCTGACTCGCTACTTTGCCAAGCATGATGCCCTTCTGTATCGACTGGTCCCTTCTGACAACATGCCCAAAGCAAGCAAGACAAAGTCTTGACATTCTCACTTCTGAGGCACATTCTGGCAATACTTCTGCAGAGATAGATTGTTTGTTCATCTGGAATTCCATGATGTAGACGATATTCTTTGCCAGCACCACAATTCAAATGTGTCTATTCTCCAATCTTTCCCCCTGTCCAGTTTTTGCATTCATACATTGTTGTTATTGTTCTGTGATTCATAAGAGGCGATTAAAAATATTAACACTTGGGGCAGGTGCACCTTAGCCATCAAAGTGGCATATTTGCTTTTTTTGCACTTTGAAGAGGTCTTTTGCAGCAGATTTACCCAATGCAATATGCCATTTGATTTCTTGATTGCAACTTCCAAGCACAGTGATAGGTGATCCAAGAATAGTGAAATCTTTGGCAACTTTGATTTCTTTGCCTCTTATCATGTTTATTGTACCAGTTGTCAGGGTTTACATTTCTCTGTGCTGATCATTTTAAAATATGCAAATCCATTAACAAGAAATGAACTATACTAAGAAATTAAGACATGAAGATCAGTAAAATTAATCTTATTCACAATGGTGTCTTCCACTACATTCCACAGCAGCATTTTAGCAAATAACTGTTGGCATTCTAGCTATTGACAGAATCCTCTGTCTCCCTAGTAAAAAGAGGATTGTAATTCAATACTTATTGAAGAAATTGGAGAAAATATTAACATACTAGCCATATTTTGTATATACCATGTATTTAATTCATATACACATTCATTCATTCTTTTGCAATCATTTTCAAGGCCTTGTAATGTGTCAGGTCCTGTACTAGAAACTAACTATAAAGAAGATAGTCAAATAAGATGTGATCTCCACTCTTCTGGATTTTACGTTGTAGAGGGAGAGAAAGGTAGCAAATCAGTTATCATACAAACGTAATTAAAATCTGCAAATGGCAAAGACCTGCAAAGGAGAGATTCAAGGCCATGGTAGAGGATGGGTCCCAGACAGGTAGGTGAGGGAATCCCTTCTCGAGCAAGGGAGGCTTCACTTAAAGAAGCTGAAGGTTGAAAGACTTGTCACACTAAACAGATGAAAGAGAAGAGGAATGAGCTTGCCAGACAATGTGGACAGCTTGGACAAAGGGTGTGTGGGAGGGAGAAGGCATGAATAAGGACTATGGAGGAATAGTTGATGTCTCTGGAGCACAGAAAGGGAAGGGAAGTAGGTATCAGCAGGTACAAAATGGTGATCAGGTGGTAGATAATGGCTAAATTTTGTATCTGAAGAGGATGCAGTAAGATATGTCTAGAAAGGACAGACAAAATATGTTCTAAATTTTCTGAATGGAAAAAAATGTGGACCATTTGAATATTTGAGATACCCGTGTCCCAAAGACCATAAAAAATGTGGAGCAATCAGATTCATTTTTCAAGGTGTAAATTATTATGCAAAAAGAGATCATCAGTTCATGTCACTTTGCAGAATGGTTAACTGATTTCCCCCAGCAACATGAGGGTGAAACTTGTTTTTACGGCATAATGTTCAATGCTTTAGTGGTCCAATTCCTCTTTAACATTCTGAAGCAACTGTCACCTCCTTATTTCACCCATACTAACTTCTTGATGGGAGCTCTGGTAGTGTAGTGCCTAAGGTACTTGACTGCTAACCAGGAGGCTGGCGGTTCAACCCACCAGCCACTCCCCGGGAGGAAGGTTGGGCAATCTACTTCCGTAGTGATACTGTCTCGGAAACCCAAGGAGGGGTCGCTATGGGTCTGATCTGACTCCACGGCAATGGTTGCGTTTGGTTGTGTTTAAAATTCTTGATGATTTTCCAAGTTGCCAGACGTTCCTTTCAGGACTCTGAGCTTTTGTTCATATGTCATGCAGCCCACCCCATGCCTTCCCCCACCCTCTCCATCTAAGACATACTTCACCATCTTTCAGCTGGAATAAATCTTCTATTGGGAACCTTTCTGTAACCCTCTCCCCTTTGACACCAAAACTTTATTCCTTCTTTTCTCTCTTTACACATTGCATTTTAATTAATCATTTAAAATATTCTCTCTCCTCACAACTGTGATGGTATAAGGAAAAACATATATGCTTATGTTCCTTTATGTATTCCTTCCTCTACAGTGCCCATCACACTTTTTGAATTCAGGACGAATATGTATGCATATATTAAAATATTTTTTTAATAATTATTGATTTAAAAGGTACCTGCTTTAATATTTTAGAAAGTGAACAGATTCAGACTGACATACTATTAGATGTAATTGAAAGACTACATCAAAGTCTACCTTGAATATTTATACTCTTAAACCAAGTGCATATTTTATTTTTCAGAGATTTCCTTGCTCTATTTATGTGGACATAGTATTTTTTATCTACATGGTCAGATTTAAGTTTCTTGAAGAAAATACTGTGTTCGTCTCATCTCTGTCCTCCCAGGTACCTCTGGCCATTGGTTCTCACATATGGTCACTGCTCTTCAATTACTTAATTCTTTTGAAAACAAAAGAACAGTGTTTTAAACGTGTGACTTTTTTCCATGTTGTATTTTACCAAATTCTCCTCATATCTCTTACACATGGTATTGAGTCTTCAAACAAGAGCATTTTTCTCCTTTTCCCACAGCCAAACTTAAATGGAAATTTAACTCAGATTTTGTTCTTGACATCCCTACTTAGGCTGTTCTTAATAAATGCAGTTGTTATTTCTAAGCCAGTTGTTGTAATTATATTTTTGTTGGCTTTCATCATTATATTTCTTCTCCAGATGGTTCACAATTTAGGTTTTTGGCTTCCCTCCTAATATCAAACTATAGGAATATTACACCATCTTCTTTTAAAAACAAATCTCAATTGGTTTCTTATTTGCCGATAGCTAGAACTTTAAAAATTCTCCTCCTGGGACCTTTCATATCTCAATGATTTCATTATGGAAGAGAACCTCATGGGAGATTGCATTTTTCATTTCAGTCTGAACAACGTTCTGGCAAAACTCTGATACCATGGATTAAATTTTGACTTCCTTGCTTTTATATAAAAAGCATATAAAAGCATTCTTGTCTGAAAATTCTGCTGAATTGAAACTCATGAACTACCTGACTCATAACAGCATTAACTGGAAAACAAGCTGTTTTTTATAAAACAAGCAAGAACAGTGATGTGCAGTGGGGAACTTTTAAGAGTTTGAAGGTCAAAATGTTAAGATATTTTGAGTATGTTACTAAATGTGAAAGTACATCCATATCCATGTTCATTTGTTTAATACAAAGAAGACCAACTGATATATATCAATTCTTGGTGCTTCAGTTTTCTTTTCTTTTAAAATTGATATAGTAATAGTCCCCTGAGGACTAAATGAACTAATTCATGTAGGAGCTTAGAACTGTGCTGGATGAAAAAGAAAAAAACTCAACAAATGTTAGCAACTACTATATTATGCATTTGATATGCTGTGCTATGACTGTTTTCATGAAATGGTAGCCATCAACACAGAATTACTTGCCGTTTGTGTATATTTAGTGGGATTTGCCTATGGCAATATCTTCCCTGCTCTAATTTTAAAGAAAATGTACAGTAAGAACCTGAATCACATGGGATTGTTTACATGGTCAGCTAATTTAATTTAGTCCTTGAACAGAGATGCCTCAGGTGTAAGTGCTATTCTGGGTGAACATTTCAAACCTTAAAAATTAAAGTTAGAGGATAAATGGGGAAAAAAAATAGAAGAATTAACAAGATGGGAGAAGAGAAGCTCACATGGCTCTCGGGGAGGGAAGGCATGAGAAAACTTCTGGGAGAAGGATCTCTTGACACTGTTAATAACAGCCTGGCACCCCATGAGCTCACTTCAGAAGCAGCCGTCTTTAGGGCTGGAGGCAACTGGCAGTCATTCAAAGGTATGATTCTTTTCGAAGTGTAACACTATTAGGTAGCAGTATCCATTTTGTGTAACAGAATCTTCTGTAGGTGATTATAACTGTGACGCTGGCAGGGTCCAGACCAGACTTGTTTATCAGTTACACGCTGCCTCTAGGATGGCCCACTTATTGAGCTGGTGCTCAGGGAACCCTTGTACAGTAAAAGGTAAATAAATGAATGTTGAAAGAAGAAAAAGCATATGAGTCTACATATTTGAGACATTTCACAAAGAAAAATGTTCAATACCATATTTATTGCTTGTTGTTGTTGTTATTTGCCAGTCGAGTTGGACCTGACTCATAGCAACCCCTCCTTGGGTTTCTGAGGCAGTAGCACTACGGAAGTAGATTGCCCCCATTTATTTCATATAGCATGCCAATGCATATAATGCACACAGTGCACACTGGAAATTAACATTCACATGGGTTGTGCTGTGTGCAAAAAACTTATAAGGTGAAAATCATTTGCATGAAAATACAGTACATAGACATTTGTTCTACACATGGAAATTTTAAAATTCCTGATGTTTGGGCATTCCCCTAGAACAATTAATCTGAATCTTGGGCATTATTTTTAATAATCTTTCCAGCTGTTTCCACCAGGCAACTAATGCTGACAACCATTTGTTTAGACCAAGGCCAGAGGAATTCAGTGAATAGGATCCAAAAAATTATTGATACAAAGAATATAAGGTTACTTTATGGATTATAACACTATGAATTCCCAAATTATTGATCTCCATATTTTAAGAAGAATAATGATTATTTAATGCCATGTCTTGATACTATCTGGCAAACAGACTGGAAGAAATCCAAATTTGTGCCCATTTCCAAGAAACTTGACCCAATAGAATGTGGAAGTTATCAAACAAATGTCATTAATAGCATACTCAAGTAAAATTTTGCTGAAAATAATTCAGAAATGGTGTAGCAATAGTCACAGGGAACTGTATGGTCAGGCCAGATTCAGAAGAGTATGTGGAATGAGTGATATCATTGATGATGTCAGGGGGATCTTGGCTGAAAGCAAAGAATGCCAGAAAGAGGTTTACTGTGTTTTGTTGACTAAGCAAAGGCTTTCAACTGTGTGGATTATAACAAATTATGGATGACATTTCTTAAAATGGGAATTCCAGAACACTTAATTGTACTCATGCAGAACCTGTACATAGATCAAGAGGCAGTGTTTTCAACAGAACAAAAGGATACTGCATAGTTTTAAATCAAGAAAAGTGTGAGTCCTTTCACCACACCTATTCAATCTGCAAGCTCAGAAAATAATCCTAGAAACTATAACATATGAGAAATAATGTGACATTAAGATTGGAGGAAGATTCATTAATAGATTGTGATTTCCAGATGACATAAACTCACTGAAATTCAAGAGGACTTGAAGCAGTTACTGAAGAAAATCAAAGGGCACAGCCTTCAGTATGGGTTACACCTCAACATAGAGAAAATAAAAATTCTCATAACTGGACCAGCAAAGCAACATCATGATAAAGGAAGAAAGATTAACATCATTAAGGATTTCATTTTAGTTGGATCTGCAATCAACACCTATGGAAGTTGTAGTCAAGAAATCCAACAACGTGTTGCACTGGGCAAATCAATTGGTAAAGACATCTTTCTTTGTTAGAAAGCAAAGATGTCAGTTTGAGGACGAAGGTGCGCCTGACCCAAGCTATGGTATTTTCAATGACCTCATATACTTGTGAAAACTGGACAGTGGATGAGGAAGACTGAAGGAGATTTGATGCATTTTAATCACAGCTCTGGTGAAGAATATTAGTGTACCATGGACAGCAGGAAGAACAAATTAATATGCTTGGGAAAAGTATAGTGAGAATGCTCCTTAGAAGGGAGAATATGACTTCATCTCTCATACTTTGGTATCAGTCCCTGGAAAAGGATATTATGCTGAGTATAGTAAAATGTTAGTGCAAAAGAGGAAGGTACTCAATGAGATGGATTGACACAGTGACTGAAACAATGAGGTCAAACATAGCAATGATTGTATGGGTGGCACAGGACCAGTCAGTGTTTCATTATTTTGTACATAAGAACACTATGAGTAGGAACCAACTTGTCCGCACCTAACAATAACAAGAATGACATTGATACAGGTTCCACCATCCTTCTGTCAGTCCATCATACTGTAGTGGCTTATATGTTGCTATGACGATGGATGCTATGCAACTAATATTTGAAATACTAGCAAGTTCAACTCATAGAGCTTCCAAACTAAGACAAACTAGCAAGAAAGATCTGGTTCCTACTCTGATTATTTAGCCAGTGAAAGCGCTATAGATTATAGAAGAATATTTTCCAATATCTGCTGGAGAGGAGTCCCCTAAGTGGGAAGGCATTCCAAATACAAGGCAACCGCTACAGTGGACCCACTATACCAGCAATCATGAAGAGGGCTCAGGTTTGGAAGCATTACTTTTTGTTGTACATGGGGTTCCAATGAATCGGAGTCCACTTGATGTTAACTAACAAGAACAAATGAAATTGTGCTAACTCACGTAGGGTGACCCATACCTCATTGGCATGATAATTTAGCATTAGCACAATGTGCTCTGCCCTGTGCTGTGATCTTTTATATTCAGAAGCATCTTAGTTTATTACCTTCAATGACTTTGGAACAATGAGCTATATTTTTCTTTTCCTGGCATTTTCCATTCTATTTAACAACAATAATAAAGGCAAACACATATGTATTTACTTATAACCAGAAATTAATCTTTCTTCATTTTTCTTCCCTTTCTAGGCAAGTATATTTATTCACCTCTCATGCTTAATGTCCCAGTCTTCTCTAAACCTTCTAATCTGTATTCTGAGAAATGATATGAAGGATATTGCTGTCTTGGTGCAACAAAAGCTCCAGGACTTAGGCTACCTTACTGCTTCTTTCATTTATTCAAGAAATAATTCACTGAGTCCTACTGTGCTACATAATCTCTCAGGCTCTAGAAGTACAGTGGTAAATAAAACAGGTAAAACTATCTTTGCCTTAATGGGTTCAACTAAATGGCAATGGGTTTGGTTTGGGTGTTATGGAACTTATATCCTGGTGGGAGGGAAAAATAATAAATAAGGTGACTTATAATATTGTTAATTGTTGATAAGTACCCAGGAGAAAAATAAAGCAGGACAAGGAAATTGGAAAAAATTAATAAAAAGGATTAATATTTCAATTTTATGGAAGGTAAATAAAGAAGGTGTCACTGGGGAAATGGCATAGTAGTAGAAGTTTAACAGGAGAAAGCGTGACATGCACATAGCTCAGGAATGAGCACTCATAAAGGAGGTGATAGTAAGTGCAAAGGCACTGAGGCAAGAATATATTCCAAATAACCAAACCAAACTCACTGCCGTGGAGTCAGTCCCCACTCATAGCAACCTCTCCTTGGATTTCCAACGCAGTAACTTTATGGAAGTAGATTGCCCAATCTTCCTTCCAAGCAGTGGCTGGTGGGTTTGAACCACCAGCCTTCTGGTTAGGAGATTACATCAGAGAAAGAGTACAGGAGAACAGCTCATGTAAATTTTACAAATCATTGTAAAAGACAATGGTTTCTACCTTGGGTAAGAAGTATCTGGATGTTTTGCTATGTATTTAGTTTTCTTCTTAGGAAACCACCATTGTAATCACTAGCACATAATTTAATTTGACCTGTGTTTGAACTATGTATCATTGGAATTATCTTAGATATGGTCTTTTAATTCTCGCTTCTTTTTCTCATTATTAGGTCTATAAAGTTCATCTATAATATTGTAACCAATTGTCATTCATTCATTTTCATTTTGCCATAGTATTCCTTTGAATTGATATACCACTATTTTTGGATCAATTCTACTATATAGTTGTTGTTGTCGTTGTTGTTATGTGCCGTCGAGTCGGACCCGACTCATAGCGACCCCTCCTTGGGTTTCCTAGGCAGTATCACTACGGAAGTAGACTGCCCCATCTTCCTTCCAAGGAGTGGCTGGTGGGTTTGAACCGCCAGCCTTCTGGTTAGCAGTCAAGTGCCTGAGCCACTATGCTACCAGAGCTCCTCTACTATATAGAGAGTTATTTAAATAGATTCTGACTTTAGAATATGATAAATATGTGATGTTATGAACATTCTTGTTAATGTATGTTGATGAACACACGTTTACATTTCTATGGGGTATATTTACTAGGATTAGAATTTCTGTTTCATGGGATATGCACCTATTCAGCTTTGGTAATTAATGCAGTTCAGTGGTGCCAAAGCTATGCCTGTGAATCTCAGAATTGACAGCTGAGCCTGGGCAGGTTAGCAGGACACCTATATGGAGCTGGGAACTATCATATGTGGAAGCTGAATTGATCTGATTTACTAAATAATGGAAGGCAAATGAAGATTTAAAGGAACAGCCAGCTGGGACACCACTATAGTTGTCTGGAAAAGAAATGATGAAGACCGAACCTCAGGAAGTTGCAGTGAAAATGGAAAGGAGAAATCATCTTTGAAAAATATGTGGGAGGTAAAATATGAATCTTGATAATTGATGGCTGTGGGAGAAAAGAAAACCAAGCAAAACCATTGGGTTGATTCTGACTCATAGCAACCCCCATCGGTTTCCAAGGCTGTAAATCTTTATGAAAATAGATTTCTTCATCTTCTTTCTGAGGAGCAGCTGGTAGATTTGAGCTGACAGTCTTTTGGTTAGCAGTCAGATGCCTTAGGCACTGTGCCCCTAGAGCCCTTTGGATATGGAAGAGGGGTGAATAAATAAGAGAGAGAGAGAGAGAGAGATTGGTCAGATTCCCCACTGTAGCTTTGGAGATGGCATAGATGGGTTTAAAATAGAAACAGATCATAGAAAAAATTATAATTTCTGAGGAGATATTGATGAGTATGGTGTTGGACATGTTGAGTTTGGGATACTGGATAAGCATTAGGTTAAGTCTAGCAGGTACTTGAAAGACAGTTTGAAGCCAAAGTCCATGTTCTGGAGGTCTACATAAAGATAGAGATTTAAGAATGATCAGCACAGTTTGATTTAGAAACCACAAGGACACTCAGGTGACTTAGAGAGTGTGAAGAATCAGAAGAGTAATGGATTAAGGACATAAGAATAAGGAACCACAATATTGATTGGGTAGGCACAAAGTGTCCACAAAAATGGTAAGCACTGTGGTATAGAGGCCAAAGGAGAAAGCTGAGTATTTTAAAGAAATGAATACATTGATAAATGAAGTAAAGCATAGACAATGTAAGATAAAGACTGAAAAATATATCTTGGATTTGACATAGAGGAAGTTATCGTTGACATTAGTGAGGAAAATTTTATTTGAGTTGTGGGGGCGGAAGTCAACATACAGGTGAAAAGTAAGGAAGTAATTAAGCGTAAAGGGGTAAAGAGTATACTTTGAGGAAGTTTATGTGAGAGAGACAGAAGAAAATGGTGTGGGACGAGGAGAGATGCTATCCGAAGCTTGTTTTGCTTTTCTTTACCTTTTTATTTAAAGTTAAGGAAGGAGAGATGTGAGTGTGTTGCAAAAACTGAAAGAGAGGTATGAGTCAAAATTGTGTTTAAAGCTAAAAGATAAGCTCAAATAGAAAGAAGCGCTGAAGAAGCAGTTGTTAAAAAGTATCTGTGTCAGTTAGCATTTCTATCTCTATTCAATTCTTTCTCTGTGCGATTTCTAATAATTTTATTGCAGGCCAATCTCACTCACTTGCATTACCTGTTCTGGCCCATAAAGGAATTTAAATTTTGGTACTCTATTACTTTATTACACATTAAACTATGTAATAATATGTAATAATAATAATAATAATAATTAATAAAGTTAATTGGGTATGCCCTATGGTCCCTGCACTTAGGCACTATGTTACATGTTTGATTCATGATCTATAGTTCAAATTCAGAAGTATTTATGCAACTGATAGATGGGAAACTAAGGCTTAGAGTAGAAGGCTAAGACTTCACACAATAAGTGGTTGCACCAGAATTGAAACCAAGCTTTGTCTATGCTTTCTTCTAAGTCAGGGTTAACTTCATAATGTTTGTATTTAAGTATACAAAACACACACACACACATGCGTCATTGTGACAAACATCTGGAACTGACCAGCGATTGTAGGAGTAAGTAAAGCTGGTTGTGTCTGATGCATCTTCCCTGTTTTCTGAGAGAGAAGAGTGAGTGCTGTGTATTGCTAATTGTTCCTTGCTGTGATAGAAGCACATTCAACTTCAATAAATCAAAGAGCAGTTCCTCTGTCCCTTCAAATCATCCATAGAAAGAATTTGATGCACGTCTTTTCTGAGCATTCCTTATTGCTAGTTTTTAAGGAGAAAGGCAGAAAGATTGGTTATGTTGGGTGGCTTTTTAACAACAGATGCTACCAGCCTTAAGACATTATAAAGCATTACATTACTTTTATGGCCTTAGTTTATTTGAGTTTGGCTTGGCTGAATTTTAGCTAATATACTTTGCAAACAATCTGTATTTTAAGTAAGTACCTTTTAAATTTCACTGCTGTTTTTTATAGAGGCATTTGGAAGAGCAAAGGGAGGACTGTGTATGTATGAATCATGTCATTAGAGAGAGATTGTTCTCTGACATAGGCAAATCATACATACTACAATGAATGGGTTCCTTTGAAGGATACGGAAATGTTTTACCAAAGATGCTCTTGAAGAAATTCATATGGCCAAAGGCACTCTCACTGGGAAAAGAAAAGAATGTTCAGGAGACCCAAGCTGAATATAAATATTGACCATTCTCCTTGAGTAACAAATACAACAACCTTCATAATACCTGCTCAACCTCAAGGCATGACAAGGTTGTAGGGTGAACATGCATGGCCCTGATGACTCTAGTGGCAGTTTGATGACATCTATTTCAGGTACAAGCTTTCTAATGCACTCAGAGCATGCTTATTGATTTTAAAGGAATGAAACTTGCTGAGTAAAATATTGTCCAGCTGGTTATGGTGTTCCTTATGAAACTAAAGTATAACTCTACTGCACTCCATGGTTCTTTAACTGAAAGATAAGACTAAATACACTTGCTTTCCCTGACGCTTTCGTGACATATAGTAAGATTGTCCCAAGATTTTTGTTGTTCCTTAATTTATTAATGTAACAAATATTTGTTGCATATTTAATTGGAAAAGTAATGTGTTCCCATTAGTGGATACTAGGAATATATATTTTTTTAATGCAAGTTCCTCATTGTAGGAACTTGAAGGTGGAGACAAAGGAGGTTCACTACATACAAGGAGCAGAATGCATCCTCAGACTTTTTGATGGTGTCATCCTCTTTGGAAGATGACCTTATACTCCTTGCTATGATATAGTCTTATAATTCTTACAATATATTCTGAGCACAATGAGCTTTCATCCTTCCTTTTCCTATCGTCACCCTGTCCTTCTTCTGGGTATTTTTCCAGTGGTTTCCTATACTCCTACTCTGATCCATTCGAGACTGGTGATGGAAACATTGGCCAAAATAAGAAGAAAGGATCATTTTGTAACATAGGTTACTAAATTATTACACATCTATTTTCTCTAGGAAATTTAATCAACTATTGAGTAAATATGGCTTCCTATTGATTCTGTGTTGATTACTTTCTAATATGAAAAATGGAGTCATGTCATAATGTCATTTGAGCACAGCAGCCTGGGGCCTCTACTGTGGAACAAATCAAATAAGAATATTGACATTTCTGTATAAGGAGGGTGTTTGTCTCCATGTGAAAGGGTCTATCTTTCTATGCTCTCAAATATGAACAAACTGAGATAGGAAGAAAAAGAGAAGTTAGCAGTAAGATTTGCATAGAAGACTTTACTAGTCATTGTTCTTCCTGGTGGCAACACAGAGCATCTTAAACATGATTAAAATCTATTCACAATAAACAACTACTTGGAGTTAGCTCCAGAAGCTCTCGGTAGCTTCAGAGTTTCAAACAAGCAAAGAAGAGAATAATAAGAAACTTTTTACCGTAATGCAGATTGTGCAAGCTCCTCCCTTTCCCTCCTTTGGAAATGTATACTGTACAGCATCTCCATAATTTTTTAATGTTTTGATGAACTGATGGCAGAACGATGCCTTCATTCATCTTTATAAAGATAGTATCCCTTAAACATACAAAGGCCAGACTTGCACATGGACATCAAATGCTTCTTACAGAAAATTTAGTATTTAGTCATAAATCAACAAAAATACATAGATTCAGTTTCCCTTGAATGGGTTAGCAGCTTCATTTTATATTCTATTGAAATAAAAATGTCAGACAAATTCTCACAAATATTCATGCTGGGGCCTTATTACTATTAAGCCATTCAATAGACTTGTTTCCAAAGGATTATTGCTGAAACTTCATGCTTCATGGAAAGTGAAGGGGAGATTTTAGGATTAAAGCTCTCTAGCTAAAATGTGCTTTACACTTAAGTCCAGGTATATGTCGATTTACTTCTGTATACATTTTTGACAACCATAATATTTTTGGATAGAATACAATTGTTATTAACCTCAAGCTATGATTTGGAGTGAATAATAAGTGATTCCTAATTTGTATAAATTTAAAAAGGCATTACTCATTTAGAAGAGGAATCAAGTAAACTTCCTTTTTAAGAATGCTGTTGTTCTGTAATTGTAAAAGTAAGAAAAAAAATCAATGTAGGCATATACTTTCATTGAAAATACACAAACATAAGACTTGACAAATTTTATGTCAAGCATAGCAATAAAATAAAATTGTTGTTGTTGTTGTTGTTTGCCATCGAGTCAGACCCAACTCATAGTGACCCCTCCTTGGGTTTCCGAGGCAGTATCACTATGGAAGTAGATTGCCCCATCTTCGATATGAATAATTATTAACAATTTAATGTATGTAAACTCCAACTGATATTTTTCTCATTTAATTTGATTGCATTCACTCTCTTTTCCAACCTCTTATGAATTACTAATTTCACTGTTTTAATATAGTAAGTGGAACATGCTCTATGGCTTTAATATCTTTAATATAGACAAGAGTCCCCATCTCTATTTTTCCTGGGGGATTTAAAGATCATTAATTTTTCTGCTCCACATAGTTTTGTGATGCATTTAGTTAATGTGAACTTTTGACAATTCAGAACCAGAATGTCTTTCCTTCTTATGCTTGAATTTATTTTTAAAGAAAGGAGTTGAGTTTGAATTCTCTTGCGTATTCATCTTTAAAAACACAATTACCACTGCTCTTTTTGGACTCAATGAATGAGCCTCATTCTACTAGACCAATAAGGAATGATTCTTCCAACTACTCTATATAAAGGGCTGTTCTGGTTAACTAGTGCCACTCTGACAAGAATATACCATAAATGGGATGGCTTTAATAAACAGGAGTTTATTCTCTTACAGTTTGTAGGCTTAAAGTCCGAGTTCAAAGTGCCAGGATCTAGGGGCTGAGTGAAAGCCCCTCATCCTTGGGGGCTCTGCCTCCTGCTTCCAGCCCACTGGAACTAGAGGTTTTTCTTCACTCAGACAGCTGCTGGCTGCTGAGGCTGACAAGCCCAAAGTTGACAAGTAAAAAGGCACAGTTCTGATGTTACCAAACCATATTGATTCAAGTCCATCGGCAGAGTATGGCAGGCTGCTGAACAATGACACAGATACATGCAGTGTTCAAGCATGCCATAAGCTAGAGACCATTGCCCAAGTCTTTTCCTTATATACAGGAAGCAGACCACATCCCTAAGGCAGCTACTCAGCTGCTTACAGTAGATTCCACCAAGGCATTGATGACCAGTCTCATCATGGGGAATACTACATCCAGCTTCCCAGCCACTCAACCAGGCCCAGCCACGTTGACACACAAATTTAACTATCACAACAGCTTGTCAATATTTCATCTTGATGGGCAGTCACTGGTATGGCATGAGTATTGAGCCTGCCAGGGGCATTAGTTCTGTTTCTATGAATCTGTTAACAGATCCTTTTAATTATTGATCTGCTATATCACCATTAGGATAAAACAGACATTATTTTGACACATTTGAAGTCAGTGAAGATTACTTTTTTCTTTTCAGTATGGTTTTGATATACTTCTGGAGAAGGGAAATGGAAACATAATTATTCAGACAAATAGAATAATTAGAATCTTCAAATGGAAATAAGTTTCTATTTTAAGAGGAAGATATATCACCTAATGATTAAGGAGATGTAACCTTGACCAAGTTCACTCAAAACGAATGTATAAATTATCTGAAATGTACCAGTGTTAAATGAATAGACATTGTTTCAATATCAATGATTATTGGTAGTTGCTGTTGAGTTGATTCTGATTTATGGTGACCTTGTGTGTTCAGAGTTCAACTACTCCACAAGAGTTTCAAGGCTGTGACCGTTCAGACCTAGATCGACATGCTTGTCTTCTAAGTGCCTCTGGGGGAGTCCAAACTGCCAGGCTTTCAGCTAGTGGTCTAGTGCTTAACCATTGTATCACCCACGGACTGCAAAGAACAGTAATAACTGTACTATATGATGAAGTCTATAGATCTGTTCTCTCAGGTGACTAGTAAGGAGATGTCTAGGGTAACCTAACTCTGTATCATCTAAGTGTCTCAAACTATTTCAAGGATAGAGCAGTCATTATTATTCTTGATGCTGTTCAAAACACTGACATTTGGTTAACAAAACCAAGTGTCTTAACTGTTAGGTAATAAAATAGAAGACACAGTCACAAAGATTCACCACTCTTCACTCATGCAATACATTTCTTGGTATAATCCCAGAATAGCTGGAGCATGATTGAGTCTGTGATAACCCTTGTCAACTGGGAGGACACAGGCCCAGTGTCCTAGCCATGATCTTCCAGGTCCACATTGGTGTCTTGGCTGTCAGGCTTTGATTTTGAGTTGCTATACACTAAGGCAAGGATGCTACTCAAGCTTGTAAAAACAGAGATTTAAGCTAGATGATAATAGAAAAATTACTTAGAGTCTTTGGGGCTCTGATGTTCATCAGTGAATTTGAAATAGTAAACATTGAGTTTGGCGACTTAACAGAATTTTTAAGAGTGAAAAATAAAAAATAAAAATAAAAATAAATAAGACTGTATGTGTTTTCTGAGACTTAAAAGTGCCAGAAAATGTAAGCTATTAACAGAGCATTATTAACAAATTTCAAATAACTGGTGAAGTATCACTTATAGGTAGTAGTTTTAAGTTCCAGGAAGTAAGGAGCACTACTTTTGCTCTTCTAATATGTTCATTCAACCAAAACCAAACTAAACCCACTGCTGTCAAGTCAGGTCTCACTCACAGCGATCTCTCCTTGGGTTTCCGAGGCGATATCACTACAGAAGTAGATCACTCAACCTTCGTTCTGGGGAGAGGCTGGTGGGTTTGAACCACAGACATCTTTAAAGAACAGAAGAGCAAAGGTGTCACTTTGAAGACTAAGGTGTCCCTGACCCAAGCCATGGCATTTTCAATCACCTCATATGCATGTGAAAGCTGCATGGTGAATAAGGAAGACTGGAGAATTGATACTTTTGAATTATGGTGTTGATGAATAATAACGAATATACCATGGACTGTCAGAAGAAGGAACAAATCTGTCTTGGAAGAAGTCCAGCCAGAATGCTCCTTAGAAGGGAGAATGGTGAAACTTTCTTTCATGTACTTTGTTCTTGTTCTCAGGTGGGAGCAGCCCCTGGAGGAGAACATCATACTTGGTAGAGGATCAGCAAAAATGAGGAAGATCCTCCAAGGAATGGATTGACACAGTGGCTAAAACAAAGGGCTCAAGTATAGTGAGGATTTTGAGTATGGCACATGACTGGGCAGTGTTTCTTTCTATTGTACATAGGGTCACTATGAATTGGAACCAACTGAACAACACCTAACAACAATAACAACAACATATTCATGATAACCACTTCTTATCCTTGAATTTTTTTTTTTTTTTTTTGATTCAATGGGATACATGACAGAAAAAATGTACTTTTTACTTATGGTTGTGTATTCATGAGAATCAATAGATCTTTAAAACAATGGTGATTTGAATAGACATGGTGGCATTGTGGAGTAGTATAAATAAGAGGTATCATTTTTGGAAATATGTATCATTTGAGGACTTCACTGTCTCAATGAATCATAATAACCTTGAAAACACAACAAAGGTAGAAACATAGACTATTTAAAATTGAAAGCTAGATAGTGAAGGTGACCATTTCAAAGCTTTGTTTGTTCTTCTCATACTTTACTTTTGGTTGTGTTAGGGAAGTGCTTCAACTGCAGTGCTGGCATTTAGCTGTAGTTACAATGAATTGCAGCCATGATTGCAATTGTTTTGTGATGCCTGTGGTGTCATTACTAAGATGCGATTACCAATTGCTATATGAAATTAGTTATGCATGAAATGAACAGGAAGCATAAATACTGAGAGGGAGAGTCTGAGCACAGACTTCATCCTCATTGTCTTCCAGATCCACTGACACTTATGCATAATGTGATCATAAAACTTTAATTTATTTCAGAGCATAGGACTAGAAGGAATCTTCAAAGGTCATCTAGGACATCCCCCTGTTTCCAGGCCCTTGAGCAAATCTGAAAAAAAATAATGAATGAGGCCTTTTTCCCAGGAGCAGATTAAATAATCTAATGATTGTAAGTTGAATAAGGCAAACTGTGGTAGTAAGAATTTCTACCAAGTAATAATGCATTGTGTTCTTTGGCTAAAAGAATGCATTATATATATACATGTGTGTGTGTGTGT
>NW_006921956.1:964526-971201 GCF_000298275.1 Orycteropus afer afer | reverse complement strand
AATTTTCATGTCCAAAGTTCCAGAAAATTTTAATGCATTGGATGAAAGAAGAAACCCTGTTCGTTATTTCATCACCTAAGACATGGAGATCAATATAAAACATGAATTGTACCTCTGTGAACCCCACCTAGGGCATGATGTCTACAAAAGTCAAAAATCTTTCAAATCATACAACATTGTTTCTTTTCTCTCCTGGAAAACTGCATTAGTGGGATGGAGCAAACATTTGGCTACTCTGAGACAAGTGCCTGACTGTTTGTCTTAGTAACACTGTTAGACTTTGGTAGGTTACTTATTCTCCCTTGGTCTTACTTTCTTTGCTGTAAAATGGAATTTTGAAGCAAATGCTTGAGAAAAAAAGCAACAACTTCGAAATGAAGAACTATTTTCATATCAAATATCTCTGCTTCCATGTACACTATGTGCAATAGTTGTTGTTGTTGTTGTTATGTGCTGTCGAGTCAGATCTGACTCATAGCGACCCCTTCTTGGGTTTCCGAGGCAGTATCACTATGGAAGCAGATTACCCAACCTTCCTTCTGAGGAGTGGCTGGTGGGTTTGAACCGCCAGCCTTCTGGTTAGCAGTCAAGTGACTTAGGCACTATGCTACCAGAGCTAGTAACCCTGAATCTTAGCATAATTATATACTCAACATTGAATCATAAAGTGTGGCCAATAGTTTTTGGCATGCATGATACATTGTTCTTTCCCTCCATCATCTTTAAGGTGATGTTTAAGTAGTTAAACTATTTTCCAAGGTCATGCAGCTTCCATGGCGCAGGGACGGTAACCTTAACACTCAATTTTACACTTCTTTTCCTCTAGTAATTTCTGATATCCTCAGGCAACCTATTCAGTCACATGAATATGAAGCATCTTCCTACTTCTGACAAAGACTGGAGCATCATGACAATGATCATTATCTTGAGCAGTTTGTTAAGCAGTATTATTTTGACTGATGGATTTTCAAAGTTGGCATTGTTATCTTTTGTACTCTCTCCCTGTTTTTTTTATCCTGAAACATACAAATGATAATAATTAAAAAAGTAATCTGCAATGTTGGAAGAAGTAACCTTCCTGGAAACCAAAGAAAAACATGGATTAGGAAGCTATCAATGCAAAGTTAATGAAAAAATTATGAAAAGATGTCCAACTCTTGACTAGAGTAATGAATAAATAAATGATTGTGTGGTAATACAAGGAGGAAGTGAACCTTGATAGAGTTAAACAGTGGAACCAAGGCACTTATGTAATAAGAATATTCCTAAAGCCAAAGTTTCTTCTGGGATAATAAGGCATGATAACTGAAATGGGAAACAATTAGATGGTTGAAAGTATGGAAATGCGTGAGTTGATCTACCTTTCCAAAGGACTACTGGATTGCATGCAAAGTAGAAGCAGGGACACACAGTTAGGAAGCTATCACAATAGACATATGAAAAATGATCATAGTTTGGATGTGGTAGCAGTGGAGGTGGTGATAAATAAATAAACAGGATATTTATTTTGAAGATAAGTCCAATAAGATTTGGTGCATATTGAATGTGATGTGAAGAAAGGCCCCAAGGTTTAGGGCCTTAGCTGCTGAGTAATAAGTAATGCTATTTGTTGAGATATTGATGTTAGTTGCAATCAAGTGGGTTTCAACCCATGGCAAATTTATGTCCAACAGATGAAATGCTGCCCAATCCTGCATCATCTCCGTGATTGTTGGTATGTTTGCATTCATTGTTGTGATGATTGTGTTGGTTCATATTATTGAGGGCTTCCTTAATTTTGTTTGCTTATTTTACTAAATATCATGTCCTTTTCTAACTTTTTATCTTTTAATCATGCAGAGAACAGTACTCTTAAGAGAATTTTTTAATAAACACTTCTACTACCATGTTTAAACCTATCTTGAAATGCTCTACTGCAACTTTCCCTAGATAGTCTTTAAGACAGGGAATTTTCTCTGAACGCCAAGTATTTATCCTCTTGAATATCACTATTTTATGTTATGCTGGTTCTGGAAAGTCAATTTCCTATCCTTAAAACATGCTTGATTTCTAAAAATATAGACTGAAGTTTGTGTGCTAACTGAAGCCATTCACAGTAGTAGGTTTGAAAAAAGGTTGAAAAGAGTGTTTCTCAGAAAGGTAGGTGCAAAATTTTATGTGATCTGCTGCTTCTCAATTACAATTTTTTTTTTTTTTTTTTTTTAGTGTTTTTATCTAATATAAACTTTAAGTAGGTTTTATTTAACCCATTGATGAGGGCATGTGTTTTTCCCAAGCTAGTCAAACTTATGGTCAAAAGAGTAACACTGAACTTGGCACAATTTCAAACCCCTTTTAGGGAAAACCTGAGAAACACCAGTCACATTCTTAAATGTTTCAGCACACTGACCTGGGATTTGGAGATCGTATTCAGTGGACTGATTTACCAAGCTGCCAAAACATGAACTGTTGGGCTGTACCTGACAACATACAGGTTGAGACATTAGATTAGAAAAAAAAAGAAGAAGAAGAAGAAAAGGAAAGATTTCAGCTGTTTTATTGAAGCAATCACTTTAACTGTGACGTGCTCTCTATGAGTTCATATAGTTGTTGTCGTTGTTGTTGTTATGTGCCGTCGAGTCAGCCCTGACTCATAGTGACCCCTCCTTGGGTTTCCGAGGCAGTATCACTACGGAAGTAGGATTGCCCAACCTTCCTTCCGAGGAGTGGCTGATGGGTTTGAACCGCCAGCCATCTGGTGAGCAGTCAAGTGCCTTAGCCACTATGCTACCAGAGCTCCCATGAGTTCGTATAGTAGAATTCTTTAAATGAATACTGTGTAGCTCTTATTATGTACTAGATGTTCTTAGAAATAAAAATAAAAATTTTTATATTTTAAAGTATTTTAATTCTAAGTTAACAAGATTATTTAATCTTTATATCACTTCTGTCAGGGGCAGTGGCGGTTTGGTGGGACAGTTCTGGCCTTCCATGCAGGAGACCTGAGTGCTTCCCAGGCAGAGCACCGCATGCACAGTCACCACTGTGAGCAGAGACTTGGGGGTCACTATGACTCTGAGCAGGTCTCAACGGAGCTTCCAGACTCAGACAGACTAGAAAGATAGGCTTGGCAATCCACTTCTGAAAATCAGTTAACAAAATCTCTATGGATCCCAACATTCCAATTTGAGACACACAAATCATGAGACATGCAACCATGGGGATGGCACGGGCCTGGGCAACATTTTGTTCCATTGTGCATGAGGTTGCCCTAAGTCAGGCTGACTAAAAGCTCACAATAACAGCAACAATCATTCTATGAGGTTCGAAATGTTAGTATCTTTATTTCAGAGATGAGAAAATTGAGACACAGAGAGAGTGAATCATTAGTTTGTCCAAGATCACTTACTCAGTTGAGATTCAAAGCAATGCAGTTATGTTTTAAAGGGCTTATACACATCCACCATACTCTCCATGACTGTTCAATGCGGTGTGCTTTATATGCATGCTGTAGGCTTTACAGCCAAAAGGCCTTGGTTCAAATTCTCTCTGTGCTCCTTTGTGATCATGTGCAATGTGTTTAATCGCTGTGCCTCAATTTCTTCATTTGTAAAATAGAGCTGCTAGTATGAACATAAGTAACACACTAGAATATTAATTAGCCTATAATCAGCATTTAGTAATCAGAAGTTATTTTTTATTATTTAATATCTGGCTCTAGGATGATAAAACAATGAGATGACTGTAAATGGTTGGCTTCTAAAGCATATGTCCTGATTTCAGATAAATAAAGCTGAGAGGAAACCTAGTCAAAGAGTTTATAGCCCAGCTGTATAGTGAGTGGCATCACATTCTTCATTTTGAGAAGTGGAGTACACAGATAACTTGCCTATTCTAATGCCCCTTACAGTGTCCAGTTTTTAGATGTCTTCCTTTTTCTTCAGGACAGAGAGTGAATTTACAGTACCTACGTATTCACCTTTAGATGGTGCCAGTATCCATGGAAGACCGGACCTTGGTGGACATAGAGTCTAACCACATCCTTATCAGAATGCAATTTGCTTGTGTTCTTAATGTGATATTTCCACTCTGGAGGTAGAGGTGTCTCTTTGAAGTTGATAATTATCATTTCTATCAACTTCTTATACCTATCACCAGACGTACATCCCAAGGAAAAGCAGAGTGCTAGCTATGAAGGCAGCACAAGTTGTCTAATCTCTAAAACACATGCTAAATAGAAATTCTTGAGCTACCAGTTTGAAGGCTAACTAACTTACTCTTTCTCCTGAAACCAACTATTACACTAATATCCAGAATGAATGGTAAAGTGTATAGCTACTAATTTAAGAAAAATAAATATCCAACATGAGAATATCTTTCCTTAGTAACATGAATTCTAATATATCTCCCCATGGATTTGCTATTGCCTAAACAAAGACACCTTAAAAAATTGCTCAACTTTGTAACTTACCTTTGTTCACCTTCATGTTATAAGATAACTTATGAAAGGGATCTTCTAGACTTTACTATTTAGATTTTTTTTTGACGTGTGTCCAAACTAAATATTTACAACAAGAAAATGCATATATACAGGCGCTAAATTATTGGCTACCCTCACTAACATACTATGTCATGAGTTGTCTGAAGAAACAACTGGGACATTCCAGTACTGATATTGGACTTCTTTAACTGGTTAATCAAAATTTTATTTAAAAACAATACTTTCATAAAAGTTAATTTTCTTCTCTCAGCAGACATGACATATATCATTTTTGAGCCAATTGGTTTTCCTCAAGTTTAGTTTAACAAACATGTATTAAACATAAGCAAATATTAAACACCATCATACAAAATGCCCTGTTACATGCATGGAGATACCAATTTGAATAAAACATGAACTCCGTCTTGCAGGAACTTGAACTCTCTTTAGGGAGTTTTCTATATTGAAATATAAGGAAGCAGGACATTCTCTGAATGAAATACAAACATCTGATTGAATAGTAATTGAACAAGTTTTTGACTCTGGAAATTACAGAGACCCTGTTTTCCTCCCTCCGTCCCTTTCTTCCTTCCTACCTTCCTTCCCTTTGAGCTTTGTTTTGGTAAATCATCCTTAGAGTTCCCATTGACCTTCTGCAGCTTCCTTGAAGTATTTACCTGCTTGGTACAGCTTTGATACAGGGTTTAACCAATTTCAGCACTGTGTCCAAGACACAGTGACAATTAGAGAGCATAAAATATCTTTATGATTCCTGATGCATAGTGACCAAAACAAACAAAAAAGCTTAAAATGAAGTGTATATTATTCTAACTTGGCCTGAGCTAGGGTGTCTGCAGACTTTACCTAATTCGTATGGTGAGCATAGGCTTAATATCCTATTGACTTCCTGCATTACCGTCAGTATAGTTTTGGGAAGTATCTTTACTCCACGGAAGTCATTCGGCCTAACTCTAATTAATACTTCACCTAATCTTGTAGTAATACCACTAATTATTCACAAATGGGCAATTTAATCAATGTTCCGTTAACAGGCAAAGTTTTTTTGTTCCTCTCCACTTTTTTGTGCTCTGACACAGTGACAACTTAGGCAAGTGTGTCCCAATTGCTTTGTTTCCATGTAATTTAACAGCAAGACATTATTTTCTCATAAGAGGTGCTTTGAATTTTTACTGCTAATGAATAAATTAACTAAAAAAGGTTAATCTGCCTACATGTTTATGAAACATTATGCAAATTGCTCTCCGAAAGGTTTAATGGTAATTGAAAGCAATTGAAAACCATGGTACATTTCCCCTAATTTTCATTTATTTTTTTAAAGTATACAGATTACACAGATTCTTACATTTTACAGATGTGTATGTAGAGGGGATTTTGTGTGGCTCTGACGTCATCTCGGGTTTAGGTACATTCATGAAAACATGTAAGGCCTCTCTATATATTTTTTTTTTTAAATCAGGAATGGCATTGCCTTTGGTAATTAAATTCAAAGTAGAGCTGTAAATATGAAAAGAATCGGTGTGATTAATATTATTACAGTGAGTGACAAAGGAAGTAATTATGTGTAGACATCCATTGTAAAGCTTAACAAAATGGTTCTCACATCAAGTTCAAATTGTATGCTGCTTATGACCTGCTATTCTCTTTGGAAGTATTTTATATGAATGGCACAGGTGCTGAAGGCTGAAAAGATGTGGATCATTAAGTATTTACGTGAGCGTCACATTTATAAGGAAACTTTTGCCTAATCAGGGACCTATTTTTTCTATCTCACCTTCCTGTCTCCTGCAGTGAGGGGGCACTGACTTAAAGGCAGGTAAGGGCATTTTTAGAATGAAAAATGTGTACACGTGTGTGCATGCACTTGTGTGGGAAATAGCAGGGGGCATATATTGGGAATTGTACCCTGAAATAAAAAGGAAACAGTGTTAGACCTTGAAATGCTACGTGTCTGAGAATCTGAAGGACTGAGTTAAGTGGCTGATGAGTTCTTGTCACAATTAAAAAAAAAAAGATAATAGTGTAATGCATAAGACACTGAGCATCTGTTAAGGGGGATGGGACATTTTGGAAATGGATAGACGTGGTGGTGGAATAGCATGATTAACAGAATTAATATCATTGAGTAGTGCAGGTGCGGGATGTTGAAATGGTAAATGTTTATTACATATATACTCACTCCCATCTTCTCTCCCCCC
>NW_006921956.1:962455-963646 GCF_000298275.1 Orycteropus afer afer | reverse complement strand
GTGGAGTTGCCCTTGATGACATATGTGGAGTAAAACTTATTTGCTGGTGCGGAGTGACTAAGAATGGGAAGAAACAACCATAAACATCTATAAATAATTAGAACATACAGTGTAGAAAATATGAATGTAGGAAAATTGGAAGCTGTCAAAAATGAAACACATAAAGATTGATATCCTAGGGATCAGTGACCTGAAATGAACTGTTTGGGCCATTTTGAATCAGACTATCACATGACCTACTGTGCCTGGAATGACAAAAGGGGGGGATGGCATGGCATTCTTCTTTACAAAGAATGTTTCAAGATACATCCTGCAGTCCAATGCTGTCAGTGACAGAATAGTATGCCTACAAAGAAGACTAGTAATACTATTATTCAAATTTATACATTAACCACTAAAGACAAAAATGAAGAAACTGAAGATTTTTACCAATTTCTGCAGTCTGAAATTGATCAAACATGCAATTAAGATGTATTGATGATTATTGGTGACTGGAATGGAGGAGTTGGAAACAAAGAAGAATCATTAATAGTTAGAAAATATGGCCTTGGTGATAGAAATCACACCAGAGAACACATGGTAGAATTTTTGAAGACTCAAAACTTA
Source organism: Orycteropus afer afer (assembly GCF_000298275.1). Lineage (NCBI taxonomy): Eukaryota > Metazoa > Chordata > Mammalia > Tubulidentata > Orycteropodidae > Orycteropus > Orycteropus afer. Next base: position 963,040 of record NW_006921956.1, on the reverse strand, counting down.
TTCATTGCAAATACCTTTTTTCAACAATATAAATGGTGACTATACACATGTACTTCACAGGTGGAATAGATAGGAATTAGGTTGACTACATTTGTGGAAAAAGGCCATGAAGAAGCTCAATATCATTAGCCAAAACAAGGCCAGGACCTGACTGTGGAACCAATTGCTCATATGCAAGTGCAAGTTGAAGCTAAGACAATTAAAAGAAATGCAAAAGAGCCAAAATATGACCTTGGTTATATCCCTCCTGAATTCAGGGACCATCTGAAGAAAGGATTTCACGCATTGAACAATGATTGAAGACCAGAGAAGTTGTGGGATAACATCAAGAACAACATACATGAGAAAGGCAAAAGGACACTAGAAAGACAAGAAAGGCAGAAAAAAACAAAATAGATGTCAGAAGAGACTCTGAACCTTGCTCTTGAATGGAAAGTAGCTAAAGCAAAAGGAAAAAAAAAAAAAAAGACAAAAGAGATGAGCAGATGTCAAAGAGCAGCTTGAGAAGACAAAGTCAATTATTATAATGAAATGTGCAAAGACCTGGAGTTAGAAAACCAAAAGGGAAGAACATGCTCAGCATTT
>NW_006921956.1:959972-961760 GCF_000298275.1 Orycteropus afer afer | reverse complement strand
CCACATTTGTACCCATTCCAAAGAAAAGTGACCCAACAGAATGTGGAAACTATCATACAATATCATTATTATCACATGCAAGCAAAATCTTGCTGAAAATGATTCAAAGACTGTTGAAGCAGTATATTTACAGGGAACTTCCTGAAATGTAAGATGGATTCAGAAGAGTACATGGAATGAGGGATATCATTGCTAATGGCACTTGTATTTTGGCTTAAAGCAAAGAATATAAAAAATATGTTTATTTGTGTTTTATTGACTAAAAGCAATCAATTGTGTGCATCATAACAAATTATGGATAACATTGATAAGAATGGGAGTTCCAGAACACTTAACTCTGTTCATGATCAACCTGTACACAGACCAGGAGGCGGTCTTTCAAACAGAACAAGGCGATTCTGCAGGGTTTAAAATCAGGAAGGATGTACATCAGGGTGCTTTCCTTTCACCACATATATTCAATGTGTATGCTGAGCAAATGTTTCAAGAATGTGGACTATATGAAGAAGAGTGCAGCATCAGGATTGGAGAAAGACTCATTAACTCATTAATGTACAACATTCAGACAACACAACCTTGCTTGCTGAAAGAAAAGATGACTTGAAGCACTTACTTGAAGATTAAAAAGTACAGTCTTGAATGGATTACATGGGTTACACCTCAATATAAAAAAACTGATAATCCTCACAACTGGACCAATAAGCAGCATCATGACAAACAGAGAAAAGATTGTAGTTGTCAAAGATTTCACTTTACTTGGACCCACAATCCACACCCATGGAAGTAGTCAAGAAATCAGACGTCATATTGCACTGGGAAAATCTGCTGTAAAAGTCCTCTTTAAAATGTTGAAGAGTAACGGTGTGACTTTGAAGACTAAGATGTGCCTGACTCAAGACATGGTATTTTCAATGGCTTCACATGCACGTGAAAGTTGGACAATGAATAAGGAAGACCAAAAAAGGAGTTGTTGCATTTGAATTGCACTGTTGGTGAAGTATACTGAAAAGAACATGGGCTGCCAGAAGAATGACGAAATCTGTGCTGGAAGAAGTGCAAGCATGCTCCTTAGAAGCAACAATGGCCAGATTTTGTCTCACCTACGTGTTTTCAGAAGGGACCATTCCCTGGAGAAGTCTATCATGTTTGGTAAAGTGGAGAGTCAGGGAAAAAGGGGAAGACTCTCAAAGAGATAGATTGACACAGTGGCTGCAATGATGGACTTATATAGCAAGGATAGTGATGATGGTGCATGACTGGGCACAGTTTCTTTCTGTTGTACATAGGATCACTCTGAGTAGGAGCTGACTCAACAGCACCTAACAACAACATAGTTTAAGATCAACCAATGGATTTTAATCTAAAAGAGTAAAAAAGTTTACTAATATGATAATAGATTGCATATTGCAACTACTTATAAGAAACCAAAAACCAAACCCACTGCCATTCAGTTGATTCTGACTCATAGAGACCCCATTGGGTTTTCCAGGTGATAAATCTTTATGGAGGTAGATTGCCTATCTTCCTTCCATAGAATGGCTGGTGGGTTTGAACTGCCAGCCTTCTGATTATCAGTCAAATGCCTTAGTCCCTCTACCACGAGAGCTCCTTAACTTTTAAGAAGCTGCCACTTACAGAGTTTTAGTGTAATTTCATATTTGTTTTGAATGTCAAAAAAGGCAATCACATTCGAAGACAAACAAATAGTCAAAGAACTCTTAGTCACGTAACTTCCCTGTATTAGCCAATCACAAACACTACATGGGATGACATAGGAAAAGAGAGAAA
>NW_006921956.1:935337-959572 GCF_000298275.1 Orycteropus afer afer | reverse complement strand
TTGTAGGCGTATGGAAATTATCCTATCACTGACAACATTTTACTTCAGGACAGATCTTGGAACATCCTTTGTGATGATGAATGCCATGTCATTCTTCTTTAAATTGTCATTCTTGACATAGTATTCTCCGCACAGTTTAATGCCTTTCCATTGTCAATCAAATACAGGTAAACATCTTTCTGGTATTCTCTGCTTTCAACCAAGAGACATCTGACATCTACAATGATATCCTTACTCCATATTCTCTTCTTAATCTGGCTAGAGGTTCTGGCAGTTCCTGGTCTATTTGTTGCTGCCACACTTTTGGAAATATTTTCAGCAAAATTTTGCTTCCTGTGATATTAATGATATTGTTTGATAATGTCTGCTTTCTGTTATATCACCTTTCTTTGAAATGGGCACAAGTATGGTTCTTTTCCAGTTGGTTCGTGAAGTAGCTTTCTTCCAAATTTCTTGGCATAAACTAGTGAGCATTTCCAATGTTGTAACCATTTGTTGAAACATCTCTACGGGTGTTCTCAGTTCCAATATTTTCAGTGCAACTTCAACTTGCAAGTAAATACAATTGTCTTGACCATATGTTGCCTCCTAAAATGATTAAAAGTCAATTATTTTTGGTTTAGTGACTCTTTGTATTCCTTCCATCTTCTTTTAATGCTTCCAGCATCATTCATTATTTTGCCCATGGAACTCTTCAATATTGCAACTCGAGGCTTGAATTTTTTCTTTAGTTATTTCAGCTTAAAGAACACCAATCATGTTCTTTCATTTTGATTTCTAATGCCTGGTCTTCACACATTTCATTATACTTTGTCATTGTTCATTGGAAGACATTGCCTGACTCAATTATGAATATATCCCAAAGCTTGACACATTTCATTATACAATAAGACAAAAATCATATTTATTAATATCAATTTAAGTCTCATGAGAACCGTCTTTAAGTTTTTAAACTCAAGTTTTACTTGAAGGCTCAACTTTTATCATTGTCAATAAATGCTGTGAAGAAGATCAGATGGGGGTCAGTGAACAGGATTATACTCTAGACCAAGGATAGATTCAGCTGAGGCTGATTTTGCACAGATAACCAGTGATACAAAATACTTACAATCCTTACAGAAACAACAGAAGACAGACATTGAGTGATACCTCACAGACAACCAGACATTGTGGGAAAGAGATGCAATGGATCTACCATATCAGGGCCATAATACTGGGGGACACCAGACTCAATTGGCACAACAAAAATATGTAAAAATCTTGTTCCTCAGCCTACATTGGTAAGTAGCAACTGGGGTCTTAAAAGCTTTCAAGTGGCCATCTAAGATGCAGCTAATGGTCTCCTATCATTGGAAGCAAAGAAGAGTGCAAAAACCAAGAGCATTTGGAAGCAATCAGCCCTAGGGCATGATGGACTACGAGAGCAGAAGAACTAGATGGTACCTGGCTACCAATGCCAGCCACTCGGGAAAGGATCAAAACTGGAGATCCTGGATAGAGTGGGGGGAAAAATGTGGAACAAAATCCCCAAACACTATAATGACCAGAATTACTGGTCAGATGGACTCTGGTGGGTCCTCCAATAGTATGGCCCTGGGATACACTTTGGGCCTGGAATAAAACTCACTCCCAGGGGCTGGCTCTCAGCAAAATATAAACAAGATGTACATGCAGACCACTCAACCCAGGGTGACACACTCACATACTCTATGGAGATGCATCCTTTGGAGCAATCGACCATGGGGTACCAGAAGGGGAACATTCACAGGGAGGAAATGCAGGACACACAGAAGTGCATAACTATGATGGACACAGGGGTGGGAGTTACTGGGCAGGGAGGGGAGGAAACTGGGTTAGGATCAGGAATGGTAACTGTGGAGTGAAACCAAATGTACACGAAATATTGAATGTAAAACAAAAACAAACAAACAAAAATGAAAATAAATACTATCACTTGTTTTCCTTGAAACTTCATTCATTTTTGAGAAAATGTCTGCCAAGTACCTAAGTGTGAATGAACATAATTTATCAATTGTTTTTCGTGTTAAAGTGATGTCCCATGAAAAATGAAGCTAATCTAGCTGGCAACTTCACCCCACAAGTACTCTTCCTCTAGGTACAACTCATATTTGGGTATACGGTATCTTTCCTTTAAACACACTTACCATTCCATCACACAGAATATTAAAATGGTGCAGGCTCATGAATCAACATTTAATTATATCAATAATTATTACTCATTCTATGGACTGTTTAAGTGAAATTTGCTCTTATTTTTTACCCCATTTGTTTGGTGATAAAATATGCAATATGTACTGGTAGTTTGCTGCCTCTGCCTTAATTTGGGTCAAGGTTACAATAACATTATGCACTATTGTTTTTGTACTATTGTTGCAAATACCAACATACTGAAAAAGGACAAATAGCTTAATAGTATCGTGAAATGATTTTTGACATTGTGGAACTCCTGAGTAGATTTTAGGGATCCAGAAACCACACACATTGAGAACTGATGGCTGGCAATATTCAAGTAGGAGTTTCCACTCTGCCACTTCTAAGCAGCCATTCTACCTCTCTGAACCTCAGATTTCTCCTCTGTTAAGTGGGGGCTCTAACACTTGTGCTGCCAAGAGCAGATTTATTGTAGGATCAAATGAAATCATTACTCTGAAAGAATTTTAAAGTATAAATGCTTCCCCAGGGACAAGTATGCAACTATCAGCAATATTTCTTTGTTTTCTTAAAATCATTATTGGTTTCTTGCTGCTAAGACTAATAGCATCCTTGATTTTTTTGGTATTACAGTATTAGTCTTTTTTTTTTTTAACTATTACGCCTTTAATGTTCACCACAATTTCTAGTTTATGATATTCATAACTGGGATTTGGCCCAGAAGAGTGTCATTTTTGCTCTATGTTTCAATATGTTTCTTACAGGTTATTACTAATGTGTAAAGAAAGAAAAGGGTGGGGAAGAACTGCTTTGGTTGGAGGACATAAAGAATTCCCATTCCTAGTATGGAAGAATAAAACCCTTGAAAAGCTGTAAATAATAATTACAGATCTGTTCTCATGCACAAAGCACTGTACTGAACATACACCCACAAAGAAATTGCTGCTCTTGAAGAAATTAACAATACAAATAAAAAATGCAGACATCTTGAGCTTCATATGTAAGAAAACAATGTGAAGCAGTAATCCACCAGAGAGCCTTGGGAAGAAAGCTCTTGCTGTTTTGATTTGACATGTCTCTAAGTTTTTATTTGCATGATTTCTATGGGAGGACAAATCTGGAATTAATTTATTACTGAGTAGTTGCTCATGGGTAACATACATATGCATATACATATATATATATATACATATATATATATATATATATATATACATATATATAATTTTTTTTTCTCTCTTTCCAGTAAAAACACATCTACAACTGCCTTATGAGAAGATACTGGGTTTTAACACTTGCAAACCCATCAGAGAATGTAAGACATGAGGAGAGGAAAAGGCACAGCAAGCGGACTGTCTAAAGCAGCCCAGATGCAGTCACTGGCAGGTTATCGCTCATGACGTTTAGGTGCAGGGGAAGTGAGCAGACTTTGAGGGAAGCTTGTGCAAGTCTCCTGGTACAGAAAGACAACTACTGTAATCGACTCCAGGTGAAGTAGCTCTCATCACCCAGCACACGCCTCCTCTGCTGATCCACATGACTTGTTATATTATCTTCATAACTTGTATTATATATTTCATTGAATCCAGAACATCTTTGATTACAGGAAATCCCATTATTTTTGTGTACACTAAAAATATTAATTAAATTATGATTTTATTTTTTTTCTTAATCATCTATTAAAATAAACTTTTGAGCTTGATTAGTTTTATACATGAAGGAAAATAAATATATCACCATCTTTTCCCAAGCAATATCATACTTTTGTATATCATAATACTTGGGAATATTAAAGTACTTTATGAACAAAGTGTTTCATCCTTGCAGGTCCCCCCCACCCAGGACCTTCATAATCTTCTGTAAGTATTGATGCTGCAGTTTTGTTAATCTTATCAGAAGTTGTCAACAGGTCATATTCCTTCTTTAAATGGTCTTTGAATAGACTGAGATGTCAAAGGGCGGAGGTTGTCTATTCTGGCCATCAGGAATAACAACTAAGTTAGCACATGCATAGGTGATGAAAATATGTTACTGCTGCCACCTGGCTCACAACATTTAAAAGATGAATTGACGGCAAGACATACTCCAATTTTTACATGGGGAATCTGAAATACAGTATTAATTATTTATTAATGTGTGTAGTTCTTTCTTTGTCTTCTGGAATATAAACTTTTTGAGAACAAGGGCACTGTATTGTTCACTTATCATCTAAGTAGAATGAAACACTCAACATGCATATGAAAGACTTTTAGAACTATGAGATAGTTGTGCAAACAAGGGTTTTCCAGTCAAAAAGATGTGTGACTTCATATTCGTGCTCCAACACGTTCTTGTGATAGGGTATAAATGTTGAGTATGCTAACCTTCAAATTGGAAGTAACAATAGTACCTTATCAGTTATGATTTTTATGAGCACTGAGTAATGGAGTTTAGGGTAAAACTGGATAACATGATGAATAGGTAGCTTCTACAAAAAAAGGAAATATGCTAGTACTGAAGGAAACACTGATACCAGAATTTTTGTTATGACAACTTCTATGTTGATTCTCAAGTTCTACACAACTGTATAAAAACAATGGGCAAATGTAGGTTTCTAGATTTTCCCATCTGGAGTTTGCTTTTCTGAAACCTAGAAACATGAGCGTGCTAAGACACAAAAAGCTCCATGGCAGAAACCAAACTCTTTGCTGTTAGATTGATTCTAATTCATAGCAACCCTATAGGACAGTGCAGAACTACCCTATAGGGTTTAAAAGATTATAATCTTTATGGAAGCAGACTGCCACATCTTTCTGCTATTGAGCAGCTGGTGGGTTCAAACCACCGACCTTTTGATTAGCAGCCAAGCACTTGATAACTATGCCACCAGTGAAAAGAGGAATAAAATAATTTACTCGTTCTCTACAACTTGAAACAGGAATGTATTGTTATTATATTGATGAGGTGAAAGTTTCTGGTATTTCAGAATCCAGAATTCTCCAAATTTCTGGTTAGTAGACAGCTTGGTCATGCTGTTATTGGTTCTCTGAAAGGAGTCAGGTGAGACCACACTTAGGAAAGAACACTTGATCTTGACATTCAAATTACGATCCATGTGTCCTGAAGTTTAGAGCAGCTCCAAAAGAGGATGCATTGTGTACTGTCACCTGCTATAGAGTTATTAATAAACGAGGCTGATTGATCTTCAAATTCAACCATATTTAAACTAGAAAAGCAAGGCATAGAATTTGCATGCATTCTGTGCTACTTAAAGACAAGTTGGTGATGCATATGAGAGATGGAATAAATTTCTTGTTTAATTGTGTGTTGCTGTTGTTAGTTGCGTGGAGTTGCTCCTGACTCATGGCAACCCTCTGGACAGCAACTAAAACAAATGTTACCTGGTCTTGCACCAGCCCCATGACTGGTTGCAGATCTCATCATTGTGATTTTCACTGGCTGAGCTTCAGTAGATCACCAGGCTTTTCTTCCAAGTCCATCTTAGTTTGCAAGCTCTGCTGAAACCTGTTCATTGTCATAATAATACAGAAGCCACGACTGACAGTGGCAGCTGAATATGGAGTGAGTATTTGGCTGAGAATTGAACTTGGGTCTCCAGTGTGGGAAGTAAGAATCGCACCACTAAGCCATCACTGCTTTCTGTTTATCTACCTGTTGTTGTTATGTACCATCGAGTCGGACCTGACTCATAGTGACCCCTCCTTGGGTTTCCGAGGCAGTATCACTACAGATGTAGATTGCCCCATCTTTCTTCTGAGGAGTGGCTGGTGGATATTTAGCCACTAACCTCAGTACATTGGTTATAGGTACATGTATTTAGCTTAACAAGCCAGAGTTGCACAGTGGTTAAGCACTTAGCGGCTAACCAAAAGTCATGGGTTTGAATCCACTAGCCGTTCCACAGGAGAAAGATGTGGTAGTCCGCTTCTGTAAAGATTAAAATATTGGAAACTCTATGGAGCCGTTCTACTTTTGTCCTTTTGCTTAACTATGAGTTAGAATTGACTCAACAGCAATGTATTTGATATACATATATAAGGAGCTCTAAAGGTGTAGTGCCTAAGGTGTTTGACTGCTCGCCAGAAGGTTGGTGGTTCAAACCCACCAGCCACTCTGCAGAAAGAAGATTGCACAATCTATTTCTGTACCCAAAGGGGGTTGCTATGAGTTGGAATTGACTCAATGGCAGTGAGTGTGGTTTTGGCTTATATATCTACACTTTTAAAAAAATAAAATAATAACTTTTTATTATAATTTATGTAAAAGTGTACAGAGCAAATTAATTTCCATTCAAGAGTTTATACACATTTTGTTTATTGACATTGGTTTCAATTCCTTCAGTGTAACATCTCACTTGTTCCCTGTGTTCCTCATTTCCATTTCTCCTTCTTCCTTGCCCCTTCCTGGCCTCTGAGCTTTGTTTTTGGGCAAATATTGCCCTTTCAGTCTAGTATGGCTGACTGTACTTAGGTGTGCCTTCTTCCCTGGTGTTATTACTCACTTTATAGGCCTGTCTACCATTTGCCTGAAAGTTGATCCCTGGCCCTGGGATGGGGAGCAGGCAGGCAGTTATTTGCTTCAAGGATGTTTAATGGCCATAGTCTCAGGTGTTCCACCAATCTCTATCAGACCATTAAGTCTGATCTTTTTTATGATTTTGAATTTTGTTTTGTGTGTTTTTCCCTCCCTTTCAGTTCCAGAACCTTCTATTGTGATCCTGATTAGTGCAGCTTATTGTGGTAGCTGAGCATCATCTAGTTCTGGTCTCAAAGTAGTGATTTTGGTATATTTTTCTTGCCAACATATTCTGTGAATGATTTGGGGAACTTTACCAATGTTACTGTAAAAAATATCTATATACATTCAAAATCTTATAGCACTCTTATTTTCCCAATGATAATTGTTTCACACACAAAGGGAAAGGGAAAGATGTCAAAGGTCCTAGAGCTGGAAACAGTTCAGAAATTCATGTGATTCAGCCAAAGGAGTTAGATGAGTAGAAAATTACGACAATGAGGATAACGTAATATTCAAAGGAGACTGTGATCTCAGTGTAGACTATTCTGAAACCTTCAGAATAAAATAAGTGGAAGCATTTCATTTGACCTTTGAAACCCTAAATCCAGAACACATCATTAATAAATCTCAAGGGAATACTCATGAGTATTGTTACTTTTGGTGAATTTGATAGATGGCAGTATTGTCAGAACACTTCTACTGCATTTACTTTTCACAGCTAAAATTGTGATTTTCACTCCAAACTGTGATAAAGTCTCCAAATATTTCACTACTTCATGTTTAATTCTGCATTAATTTGAAATAGTCTATTAATATCATACTGTAAAGGTGTGTGTTTGTGAAAAGGGTCTTTTACTTTATTGATTTCCCAAACTTAATTCTGTCACACAAACATATTTTGTTCCAACATACCTCTGAATTTCTTAAGTCACGGTGGTCACCAAACCCAAGTCATTCAAGTTTCTGGTTTTATTTTCATCCAACACATTGGACTGTGCACAGTTTCCTGATGTGTGAGAATAAAGTAGCTTGAATACATGTCTTGTATCAAAATAAGCTCCTTGGAATAATAGGGGTTCAATTTACAAGAGAAAAATCATAATTTTTCATATTTTTTTCCTTTAATTTCTTTCTCTAACTCATAAAGCTATGAACCAATTTGAATGTTTAGCTTCCCTTCTGGTTTGATTTCTTTCATGCCAAGTGATTCCCATGGGAGCATTTCACCTGGTGCTATAATGGGAAACTTGGCAGACTTTAATATATCACTGCAATGCTTTTCTCAATTATATATGTATTTTTCTCTTTGTGTTCTTTGGACATATTTCAGATGGTCTTGATCGTCAACTGTCTGTAAATGAATATTCTTAAGAAAGTTATTTAAAAATATCCATGTACCAAAACTTAATAGACTCATTATAGACCCTATTATAAGGTAGACCAGATTATGTGTTATTTAGTGTGTAAAGATTTTGTGTAGAGATGAAGCTGGTTGGAATTACTTGATATTGATATGCTGGCTAAAATGAATAATTAATTTCTCCATTCTCTGTCTACTTCTGAGCTCATTTGTTGAAGAAGTTAGAAAAAATTAGAATGACTAATTTTTGAAGGGTAGAAAGACAAAGGAAAGTATCTAAGGAAATGCTCAAAACATATTTGAAGTCGTATAGTAGCTAATGTTTAACAGTTAATATGGACTTTATTTTCTGTTATTACATATATTGTATGTTTCATTGTATCATAATTTGATAAATATTTTGTGCCTCCATATGTTGCAAAAGTCTGGTGGTTCAAACCCACCAGTCCCTCCTCAGAATCTACTGCCGTAGAGATACTGCCTCGGAAACCCAAGAAAGGATTGCTGTGCGTCAGAATCAACTTGAGGGGAGTGAGTTTGGTTTTACATGTTGCAAAAAAAAAAAAAAAATTCAGTTCTTAAGAATAAAGAAATAATAAGTAAACAGAACAATTAAAACGGTCTGCAACAAATGATAAGAGAGAAATAAACACACGATATGGAAGTATAAAGGGAGAACAATTAGCCCAGATTTAGGAATAAAGAAGGGTTCCCTGCCAGATTTTTACAACTGAGTTGCATTTTGATGTCTGAAGGACATGTAGGACTAATTGGGCTCACTTAGTATGGGGAATTTTTAACTACATGGAGGACCGTTTGTGGCAAAATGAGTAGTTGTTCGATGGATGGAAGAATATAGTCCAAAATGTTTCCTTATGTTCCATTTGCTGTCAGTAGATTTATTTTGGCCATATTCATAGCCATTGCCTGTCATGGATTGAATTGTGTCACCCTAAAATATGTGTCAACTTGGCTGCACATGATTCTCAGTGGTTTGGCAGATATATAAAGATGTAATTCAGCAGTTATGTAATGATGTAATCCTCCCCCATGATGTGATCTGATGTGATCAGCCAATCAGTTGTGAAGCAATTAGAGTTGGATACAAGATCAGATCAGTTCAGATTAGTTCACAATCCTGATCTGATGTAAGAAGACTTTCTCTGAAATGTGGCATGCATTACCTTTTATCTTACAAGAGATAAAAGGAGAGAGAAATATGCAGAGAGGGGAACTAGAATACCATCAAGAAAGATGAAACAGGAGGAGAGGGTGCCTTTTTACATGGTGTCCTTGCAGTGAGAACCTCCTAGACACAGGGAAAGACTGATGCCAAGACATATGGAGATCTCCAAGGAATACTGGGCCCACTGATGTTGGAAGGAGACAAGAACCTTCCTGTAGAGCCAACGCAGAGAGAAAACCTTCCCTAGAGCCGGTGTTCTGAATCTGGACTTCCAACCTCACACATTTTGAAAGAATAAACTTCTGTTTGTTAAAGTGATCCATGTATAGCATTTCTGTTATAGCTGCAGTTGATAAGGTGCCTAATTCATTCAAATTCTGAATGTCCTTCAATTGCCTTTGGAGATAGATGGAGAAGAATATAATTAGTTGTCATTTAAAATTGCCTCTGATAATTTCCTCCTTTTCAGGAGGAGAAGGATTAGCAATTTCTTTTGTTGGAAAATAATTTTATATTTCTCCCTTCTATGTACAAAGAAACTAGTGGATAGTAGAGAGGAAAGGTTAAATCATGAATCTGCTACTAATTCTTCAGTATTGTTAATTTATGAGAATAAATAAATTACTTTTTATTCAAAGCACATTGGGAAGGTAAAGATAGACTCAGAACCCTAAGAAAAAACTAAGTATCTGAAAATAATAAAGGTAGGAAACTGGGAAGAATGAGGATCTTAAGGAAGAAATGAGACTAAGAAATTTGTGGAGATGGTCATAGTCATTAATAAATAGAGATAACTATCATTAAATTTTAATTTATATTTGGTTTTTGATATGTATGTAATTTAAGCCACCACTTATCTGTCAGTTTGTTGTGCTGAAGTGGCTTGCATGTTGCTGTGAGGCTGGAGGCTATGCCATCAGTATTTCAAATACCAGAAAGGTCACCCAGGGTGGACAAGTTTCAGCAGAGCTTCCAGGCTAAGACAGACTCAGAAGGAAGAGGCTATCCACTTCTCATACAACTGACCAGTGAAAACCTTATGAATACCAGTGAAACACTGTCTGATATATCACTGGAAAACTTTATGAATAGCCCTGAAACATTTCCCGATATAGTGCCAGAAGTTGAGGTTCTCAGGTTGGAAGGCCCTCAACATATGACTGAGGAAGAGCTGCCTTCTTAAAGTAGAGCCGAATTTAATGACATGGATGCAATAAAGCTTTTAGGATCTCCATCTGCTGATGTGGCATGACTCAAAATGGGAAGAAACAGCTACAAACATCCATTAAAAATCAGAACATAGAATGTACAAAGTATGAGTCTTGGAAAATTGGAAGTTGTCCAAAATAAAATGTAACACATAAATGTTGATAACCTAAGTATTAGTTAGCTGAAATGGACTGATTTTGGCCATTTTGAATCAGACAACCATGTAATCTACTATGTTGAGAATGACAAATTGAAGAAAAACGGCATGGCATTCATTGTCACAAAGAATGTTTTGAGATATATCCTGAAGTATAATGCTGCCAGTGATAGGGAAATATCCAAATACCAACAAAGAAGACCATTTAACACTACTATTTTCAAATCTATGCACCATTCACCAAAGCCAAAGATAGGGAAATAGAAGATTTTTACCACCTTCTACAGTCTGAAATTGACCAAACATGAAATCAAGATGTATTGATTATTACTTGCAATTGGAATGTGAAAGTAAGAAACAAGGAAGAATCACTGGTAGTTGGAAAACATAGCCTTGGTGATAGAAATAATGTCAGAGATTGCATGATAGAATTTTGCAAGGAGTTCTGGTGGCATAGTTCTTAAGGCATTTGACTGCTAACCAGAAGGCTGGTGGTTCAAACTCACAGGCACCCCTCAGAAGGAAGATGGGACAATCTACTGCTATAGTGATACCATCTCAGAAACCCAAGGAGTGGTCGCTACGAATCGGATCCAACTCAACGATAGTGAGTTTTGTTTTATAATGACTTATTAATTGCAAATCCCTTTTTTCAACAACATAAATGGTTATACACATGGATCCTACCAGATGGAATACATAGGACTCAGATTGACTACATCTGTGATAACAGACGATGGAGAAATATCTTCAGCCAAAATAAGGCCAAGAGCTGACTGTGGAACAGACCATCAATTGTTCATAGGCAAGTTCAAGTTGAAGCTGAAAATAATTAAAACAAGTCCATGAGAGCCAAAACATGACCTTGACCTTGATTATATCCCACTTGAATTTAGAGATCATCTAAAGAACAGATTTGACTCATAAAACACCAATGACTGAAAACAGACAAATAGTGGGATGACATCAAGAACATCATATATGAAGAAAGCAAAAGGTCATTAAAAAGACAGGAAAGGAAGAAAAGACCAAAATGGATGTCAGAAGAGACTCTAAACTTGCTCTTGAATAGGATAACTAAAGAAAATGGAGGAAATGACAAGATAAAAGAGCTGAACAGAAGATATCAAAGAGCAGCTCAAGAAGACAAAGTCAATTATTGCATTGAAATGTTCAAAGACCTGGAATTAAAAACCAAAAGGGAAGAACACTGTTCTAGTTACCTAATGCTGCTCTGACAAGAATATACTACAAATGGGATGGTCATAACAAACAAGAGTTTATTCTCTTACAGTTTGGAGGCTTTAAGTCCAAGTTAAAAGTTCCAGGCTCTATGGGACCTGGAGCTAGAGGTGTTTCTTCACTCAGATAACTGCTGGCTGCTGAGGCTGACAAGCCCAAAGTTGACAAATAAAAAGGCACAGTTCTGATGTTACCAAACCACATAGCAGGGCATTAATTCAAGTCCACTGAAAGCCTCAAGGTTGGCAGAGCATGGCAGGCTGCTGATCAACGACAGGGCTACATACAGGGTCTAAGCATGCCATAAGCTAGAGACTATCCCCAAGGCTCCTCCTTATGTATAGGAAGTGGCCACATCCCAAAGGCAGCTACTCAGCTGCTTGTGGTAGATCCCACCATGGAGTTGATTGCCAGTCTCCTCATGGGGAATAACTACAACCAGCTGCCCAGGCACTCAATCAGGCCCAGTCAAGTTGACATACAAATTTAACTACCACAAACATGCTGAGCATTTCTCAAGCTGAAAGAACTGAAGAAAAAATTTAAGCCTTGAGTTGCAATATTGAAAAATTTTATGGACAAAATACCGACTGATGCAGGAAACATCAAAAAAAGATGGGAGAGAAACACAGTCACTGTACCAAAAAGAATTGGTTGATGTTCATCCATTTCAGGAGGTGGCATATAATCAAGAATGAAAGGTATTGAAGGAAGAAACAAAGCTGCACTGAAGGAATTGATGAAAAACAGGGCTCCAAGAATTTATGGAACATCCATTGAGATGTTCCAACAAATGGATGCCAGTCTGGAGGCACTAACTCCTCTATGGCAAGAAATTTGAAAGACAACTACCTAGTCAACTCACTGAAAGAGATCCATATTTGTACCCATTCCACAACAGATTGTGGAAATTATCAAACAATATCACTAATGTCACATGCAAGTGAAATATTACTGAAGACAATTCAAAAACGGGTGTGGCAGTATATTGATAAGGAACTTCCAGAAATGCAAGTTGGATCCAGAAGATGTGGAATAAGGGATATCATTGCTGATGTCAAATGGGTCTTGGCTGAAAGTAAAGAATATCAGAAAGATGTTTACTTGTGTTTCATTGATTATGCAAAAGCATTTGACAGTGTGGATCATAATAAATTATGGATAACATTGAAAAAGAATGGGAATTCTGGAACACTTAATAGTGCTAATTGTGCTCATGAGGAGCCGGTACAGAGACCAAGAGGCTTTCTTCTGTACTGAACAAGGAGATCTGCATGGTTTAAAATCAGGAAAGGAGTTCATTAGTGGTTGTATTCTTTCATCATACTTATTCAGTCTATATGCTAATCAAATAATCCAAAAAGCTTGACTATAAGCAGAAGAATGTGGCATCAGGATTGGAAGAAGACTCATTAATATTCTGCAATATGCAGATGAAACCACCTTACTTGCTGAAAGTGAAGATGAATTGAAGCACTTACTGATGAAGATTAAAGACTACAGTCTACAATATGGATTCGTCTCAACATAAAGAAAATGAAAATCCTCACAACTGGACCAATAAGCAAAATTACAATAAATAGAGAAAAGATTGAAGTTGTCAAAGATTTCATATTACTTGGTTACATAATCAACACCAATGGAAGCAGCAGTAAAGAAATCAGACAACTTACTGCACTGAGCAAATCTGCTGCAAAAGACCTTTTTAAATTGCTGAGGAGCAAAGATATCTCTTTGAAGACTGAGGTGTGTCTAACCCAAGCCATGGTATTTTCAATTGCCTCACATGCATGTAAAAGCTGGACAATGAATAAGGAAGACCAAAGAAGAGTTGATTCTTTTGAGTTGTGGTGCTGGCAAAGAATACTGAAAGTACCACTGGCTGCAAGGAAAATGAATAAATCTGTCCTGGATGAAGTGCAGCCGGAATGCTCCTTGGAAGCAAGAATGGCCAGACTTCGTGTCACCTGCTTTGGTCATGTTTTCAGAAGGGACCATTCCCTGGAGAAGGACATCAAGCTTGGGAAAGTGGAGGGTCAGCAAAAAAGAGGAAGACCCTCAAAAAGATGGATTGACACAGTGGCTGCCATGATGCCCTCAGGTATAGCAAGGATTGTGAGGCTGGGACAGGACCAGGTAGTGTTTTGTTCTGTTGTACATAAGGTCGCTGTGAGTTGGAGCCAACATGAGGGCATGTAACAACAACAAGAGCATCAAATTTAATATGGTTGTAAACAATAAACAAAGCTGTTAAACACACGAATGTCTTACTTTTTGAGGACAAATATTGGAGCTGAGCTCCACCTATGGTTTAACGTATAAAAGAATGAAGAGAAAAGCAAAAGACTAGTGGATGAGGGCTTTTCTATGGAGAGCATCAATGTTTTACCCTCCAAGGGACGTGGGTCAAAGGACCAAGTGAGTTTTGTACACATATCAAAGACAAAATGACAACAACTGACATATGGGTTACTATAAAACATTTGAAGACACATAACGCAAAGTTTTTACAAATCTATGAAAATATGGTAAGGACAATTTCATTTGTTTGTGGAGCAGTAGTAACAATAATCTCAAATTACTATTATTTATTATAGAAATATTTTAAAATTTTGTTTTAAATATGTATTTTTTTCAACTGATTTAACTTCTTAATTTTGTTTTGCTTAGGTTTATACTAAAATCTTTTTATTTCCTTAGCACAATCTCACACAACAACAGGAAAAGTAGTCTAAGGATTTTAATAAAGCATATATTACCTTAATGCACATAAATGAAAATTGAGTGTAGATTGAATATTATGTTTTAGTATTGAGTTTTGATCTGCCATCCTCTATATTTATTGAAACAAATTCAATAAATTTTTGGCCTGATATTTTATTTTCCAAAATATCAGGTAAGCACCAATGTTCTCTAAAGGAGTTCTGGTGGTGTAGTGCCTAAGGCATTTGACTGCTAGCCAGAAGCCTGGCGATTCAAACCCACCAGCCACTCCTCAGAAGGAAGATGGGGCAATCTACTTCTGTAGTGGTACTGTTTCAGAAACCCAAGGGGGGTCACTGTGAGTCAAAGTCGACTCGATGGCATATTACATCCTCTCTTATCAATTATCTCATTATTTAATATTTTGCATGTTTGACAACTTTGGAAACATTCTCAGGCAGCACCTCTGATGGTCCAAGACCTAAATAGAACCTCAACCAGGCCAGGGTGCCCTCCATGAGCCATTGCAAATAAAACACTGGAGGCTTTGCCAATGACTGGGTCACATGAGGAATGGCAGCTGACTAGCCATAGGATGCTTTCTCCATTCATATGCACCGTGTCACTCTAGCCAAGGAGGGTTCTGGGTGACAGCAGGATGACAGGAGGTCACAGGTGGGCTGGGGAAGGGGAGATGAGGACTAGAAGTTGCCAGAGAGTCTATGAGAGGAGGTTCAAAGGGGGACAGAAGGAAGGAGGGCATGAGGAGTTGTGGGGCTGTGGGGTTGGGGAACACAGAGTATAAGCAGGGTACTTGCTCAGGGTGGGCACCAGGAGGCAGTAAGTGGAAGACAAGTGAGGTTTTCACCAAGGAGAGGAGACAGGAAGCAATGGGAGGCCATCAACACCCAATCACCACCATTACCACTCCCAAACCCTGTGGGCGCCACAGTGGTGGGGAAGGTGTGGTGGGTGAGATCCGCCATGGTTGTACCACCAACAGTGAGTGATGGGGAGAGCACTATTGCCAAAGATAGGACACAGCCTCTAACTCTTGCATAATGCTAATTTCACATAATGACCTGGTCTTTGGAAACTAATCATGTTGATTAGTGAGGAATGGGTACATAAAAGTTACTAAGAGGTAAAAAAAACTGTTCAATTTCTAAATCACTAAAAATACAATTCATTACTTCCCTGTTACTTTCTGCCTGTTTGCCACTCTTTTAGGGTTAGAGAAATGGGAGAAAATATTTGTGTCCATGATGTTAGAAAGTGCATGTTGGGCTGATGTTTTGTAGGAATATTGTGCAAGCCCTTCATCTGTGATACCGACAGCAGTCTAAGCTCTTCAAAACTGAAAAGGATGAAATAATTCTATTTGATGTTCATCCTTTTTTGGTGCTTTTACATTTTATTCTGTTTGGTCAGTTAAAAAAATCATAGTCCTTTTCAGTATAAACAATCTTCTATTTTTATTAATTTTTAATATTAAACTTTCCAATGTTCAACATAATGAAAAGAGACCTGCCGACAAAATGGTTAAGTACTTAGCTGCTAATCAAAAGGTAAGTCGTTCAAATCCACCAGTGGCTCCACAGGAGAAAGATGTGGCAGTCTGTATCCATAAAGATTTACATCCTTGACAAACTTACAGGGAAGTTCAACTCTGTTCTATAAGGTTGCTATGAGTTAGAATCAACTTGAAAGCTACGGGTTAGCTTTTTTTTTTTTTTTTTGCCTGATCATAAAACTACTTTCAGTGAGTCATGGAATGGTATTGAAAGGTTTAAATAAAATCAAAATCTGTTCTCATTTAATGTCAAAAATAAATCCACAAAGTTATTTTCTTCTCATTAGACTTTATAGCTCTGCAATCTATTTTGTGAAACTGGGGTTATATATCAAAGCCAAATGGTCAGTATCTTCATCATTTTAAATACTTGCTCTAAAAGCATATGATGATAAGTCCATATAATTTGGGTGTGTTTGTGTCATTTAGAAGCCACTAATCCACTTACTTAAGCACCTACTAATGAAGATCAAAGATTACGGCCTACAGTATGGATTGCATCTCAACATAAAGAAAATTAAAATCTTCACAACTGGACCAATAGGGGACATCATAATAAGTGGAGAAAAGATTGAAGTTGTCAAAGATTTTATTTTACTAGGATCTGCAATCAACACCCACGGAAGCAGCAGTCAAGAATTAGATGATGTATTGCATTGGGGAAATCTACAGCAAAAGATCTCTTTAAAGATGTTACTTTGAAGGCTAAGGTTCCCCTGACTCAAGCCATGGTACTTTCAATAGCTTCATATGCACGTGAAAGCTGGGCAATAATTAAGGAAGACTGCCGAAAATTGATGCATTTGAATTGTGATGTTGGCAAAGATTATTGAATGGATCATGGATTGTCAGAAGAGCAAACAAATTTATCTTGGAAGAAATATAACTGTAATGTCTTTAGAAGCAAGAAGGGCCAGGATTCATCGCTTGTACTTTGGTCATGTTATCAAGAGGGACCAGTTCCTGAAAAAGGATATTATGCTTTATAAAGTAGAGGGTCAGTGAAAAAGAGGAAGACTCAATGAGATGGATTGACACAGTGGCTGGGACAATGGGCTCAAGCATGGAAATAATCATTTGGAAGGCACAGGACAGAGCTGTTGTCATTGATGTTAGGTGCCATCGAGTCATCTCCGACTCATAGTGACACTATGCACAGCAGAGCGAAACACTGCCCAGTCCTGCACCAGCTCCACGATCCTTGCTATACCTGAGCCCATGACAGCTGCTGCTGTGTCAATCCATCTCAATTAGGGCCTTCCTCTCCTTCGTGGACCCTCCACCTTACCCAGCATGACATTGTTCTCCAGTGCATGGTCCCTTCTGGCAACACAACAAAACTATGTAAGACAAAGTCTCGCCATTCTTGCATCTAAGGAGCATTCTGGCTGCACTTCCTCCAGGACAGACTTGTTAGTTCTTTTACAGTTCATGGTACTTTCTTAAGCATTCTTCACCAACACCACAGCTCAAAAGCATCAATTGTTCTTCAATTGGTCAAACAATTCAATTGTTCATCCATTGATCTTCCCTATTCATTGTTCAGCTCTCACGTGCAAAGGAGGCGATTGAAAATATCATGGCTTGTGTCAGGTGCACCTTAGTCCTCAAGGAGACATCTTTACTCTTCATCATTTGAAAGAGGTCCTTTGTAGCCAATGTGCCCAGTGCTATAGGTCATCTGATGTCCTGACTGCTTCTTCCATTGACGTTGATTATAGAACCAAACAATGTGAAGTCATTAACAACTTCAATCTTTTCTCCATTTATCGTGATGCTGCTTATAGGTCCAACTGTGAGGATTTTTTTTCTTTATATTGAGATGTAATCCATACTGCAGACTGTATTCTTCAGCCTTAATCAATAAGTGCTCGAATCATCCTTTTAGCAAGCAAAGTTGTGTCATCAGTGGATCGCAGGTTGCCAATGAGTCTTCCTCTTATCCTGATGCCACATCCTTCTTCATATAGTCCAACTTCTCAGATTATTTGCTCAGCATATAGATTGAATAAGTATGGTGAAAGGATAAAACCCTGATGCACTCCCTTCTTGATTTTAAACCATGTAGTGTCCCCTTGTTTTTTTCAAATGACAGCCTTCTGGTCTATGTACAAGTTCCTTATGAGCACAATTAAGTGTTCTGGAATTCCCATTCTTCTCAATGTTATCCATAATTTGTCATGATCCACACAATCAAATGCCTTTGCATAGTCAATAAAACACAAGTAAACATCTTTAGGGTATTCTTTGCTTTGTACCAAGATCCATTTGACATCAGCAATGATCTCCCTCATTCCACGTCCTCTTCTGAATCCAGCTTGCATTTTTGGAAGTTCTCTGTCAGAATACTGCTCCAACCATTTTTGAATTATCTTCAGTTATATTTTACTTGCATGCGGTAGTAATGATATTGTTTTATAATTTCCACATTCTGTGGGATCACCTTTGTTTGGAATGGGTACAAATATGGATCTCTCCTGGTCAGTTGGCTGGGTAGCTGTCTTCCAAATCTCTTGGCATATCCAAGTGAGTGCCTCCAGCATGACATCCATTTGTTGAAACATCTCAGTGGGTATTCTGTCAGTTCCTGGAGTCTTGCTCTTCACAAATTCCTTCAGTGCAGTTTTGACTTCTTCCTTCAATACCATTGATGTACAGGGCAGTGTTTTGTTTTGTTGTACATAGGGTTACTGTGAGTTGAAACTGACTTTAGAGACACCTAACAACAACTGCACCAAATACCCATAGATGCATTTGCAAGTGAGAGATGTCTCCAAACTTATCACCACAATCCTATATACATGGAAATGGAAATCTTAAAGAACTATTCTTTCATGGAAGTTTATTCAACTTGATTTGCCTGAATTTTTCTCTTTCCTTGGTTTAGGATTTTGTATCAGAGAAAGACTGTACTACGGCAAATAATAAAAAGAGAAAGCAGGAGAAGAATCTTCTGTATCTGCCAGAATGATACCCTATTTTCTGGGTTTGTTCCTTTTTAGGGGTTTCTAAAAACTTTTAAATCTCAAATAAATGTTGGCCACTTTACTTCAGCTTTGAGTTATGTTTAATTGAAAGTGTGAAAAATGGAGTGGGGAAACAGAAAAACAGCAAAACTGATGAGATTTCTATGGTCACAGAATGTTAACTCATTTGATTTTCTTGGAATTCCAGACACAAAGCAATTCCACACACATTGCTAGATGTTGCCCCATGGCTTATATTAGAACTGTCACTTGGCTGAAGCCCTTTGAGGGTATTACATATGTGTACAATATAGTGTTTCTCCTCTAGGGTAGAGGATTTCATTGTATGATCAACAGCCTGAGGACTCCTGCACTCAACTTGAAAAATACTGGCTTGTCAAAGTAGCTGTTGTACTCTGCAAATATATGTGATCCAAATTTTATTTTCTCTGAATTCTTTTCCTTAGATGTGTATTGTCCACATACTTGAATCATGGTGCTCATAGAGAGAGCAACATGTCTCTAATTTAAATGAAAATATGGGATTGAATTAGAAAGGAAAAGTAGACTCTGAAAATCGTTCCCTGAACCCTTCCCAATAGAGCACAAAGCTACAAGACAAAACAAAAATTTGGAAACACAATTACGAATAGCAAGTTCTAACAGCATTCTTTTCCTTTTATTTTTTTCCCTCTGCTTGCTTACTTGCTCATTGGCCTAAAATCTATTTATTGAACTCTCTTGTGTCTCCCAAATGCTATTCCAAGTACAGTGGAGGAATAAAAGGAATGAGAAATACTGTCCTGTTCATCAACAAAACACAATCCAGTGTATCTAGACAATTAAGCATAATACAAAGCCATAATATAATAGCTATAGAAGTGATATTAATGTGGTGTGTGAGAATATGCTTGTGAGTGAGAATATGCTTGTGAGTGTACGTGCACAATGTACACATTAGTGTATAAATTTTTCATCTTTCTGCACATTAATTTGATATGTATTTGTACAAACAAATTAATATTCCCATACCACTTGACTGCTAACCAGAAGGCTGGTGGTTCAAACCCGCCAGCCACTCCTAGGAAGGAAGGTTGGGCAATCCTACTTCCGTAGTGATACTGCCTCGGAAACCCAAGGAAGGGTCGCTATGAGTCGGGGCCGATTCGACGGCAAATAACAACAACAACAACATACCATACATGTCATAATATACACACTGTTGTTATTAGCTGAAACTGTGTCAGTCTCTGACTCATGGCAACCTCATCCACAACATAACACAACATTTCCCATTCATGTTCCATCTTCATGATTAATTGTGGATCAGATCGTGGTGATCTGTAGAATTTTCATTGGCTGGTTTTCAGGATGAGATCACCAGGCCTTTCTTCCTAGTCTGTCTTAGTCTAGAAGTTCTGTTGAAACCTATTTAGCATCACAGCTACACCCCAGCCACCACTGACAGGTGACTGGTGGCTGTGTATGAGGTGTATTGGCTGGGAATCAACCCCAGTCTCACACATAGAAGTCAAGAATTACCACTGTGCTTATATTGGTAATAATAATTCTTTGCTGTCAAGTTGATTCCAATTGACCTTAAAGGACAGTGTGGAACTGCCCCATAAGGTTTCCAAGGCCTCAGTCTTGGACTCTGAACCTTGCTCTTGAATGTAGAGTAGCTAAAAGAAGTGGAAGAAATGATGAAGTCAGACAGCTCAATAGATTATTTCAAAGGGTAGATGATGAAGACAGAGAATTATAATGAAATGTACAGAGACCTGGAGTTAGAAAACCACAGGGAAAGAATACAGCTGTCATTTCTCAAGCTGAAAGAACTGAAGAAAAATTTTAAGTCTTTAGTTGCATTATTGAAGGATTCTATGGGCAAAAAAATTGAACAATTTGTCCATGCAAAAAAAGTTTGAAAGACAGCTACCTGACCAACCAGCTGGAAGAGATCTATATTTGTGCTCATTCCAAATAAAGATGCAGAAACAGAATGCAGAAATTTTTGAATAATATCATTAATGTGAGACACAGTAAAATTTCATGAAGATAACAGAAAAAGAGTTGCAGCACTAAGTGCATAAAAAGGAAACTGCGAGAAATTCAACCTGGATTCACAATATGATGTGGAATGAGGGGTATCATTGGTGATATCAAATGGGTCTTGATTGAAGCAGAGAACACAAGAAAGATGTTTCCCTGTACAGTGTAGGTCGTAACAAATTATGGATAACCTTGCAAAGAATGGGAACTCCAGAACACTTAATTGTGTTTGTGCAAAACCCACACGTAGACCAAGAGGCAACAGTTCAAACAGAACAAGGAGATTCTGAGTGGTTTAAATCCTCACACTTGACCAGTAAATAATGTCATGATAAATGGAAAAAAAACTGAAACAGTCAAATATTTCATTCTATTTGGATCCATAGTCAAGGACCATGGAAGAAGCAGTCAAGAAATCCAACACTTTATTCTATTTGGCAAATCTGCTGCTAAATTCCTCTGTAAAGTGTTAAAAAGAAACGAAGTCACTTTGAGGACTAAGGTGTGCCTGACTCAAGCTCTGGTATTTTCAATTGCTTCACAGGCATGTGAAATCTGGAAAGCAAATAAGGAAGACTGAAGCCAGATTGATGCTTTTGAATTATGGTGTTATACAAGAATATGGAATATACTATGGACTTCTATCAGAATGAACAAAGCTGTCTTGGAAGAAGTACAACCAGAATGCAACTGAAACAAAACAAAATTAAGAAGAAAAAAAAAAAAAAAACAACACTGCTATTGAGTCAAATCTGTCTCATAGCTACCTCTCCTTGGGTTTCCAAGGCGGTACCACTACAGTTACCCAACCTTCCTTCCAAGGAGTGGCTGGTGGGTTTGAACCACCAGCCTTCTGGTTAGTCTAATACCTTAGGCACTAGGCCACCCCACTCCTTAGAAGAGTTTGTCCCAGGTACTTTGGATATGTTATCAGGAGGAACAAGTCCCTGGAAAAACATATCTTGTTCGGTAAAGCAGAGGATCAGTAAAAAGAGGAAACACCTCAAGGATAAAGACCGACACTGTGGTTGCAACAGGGGACTAAACATGACAGTGACTGTGGGGATGTCACAGGACCAGGCAGTGGTTTATTCCATTATACACAGGGCTGCTGTGAGCTGGAACTGACTCAACAGCAACATCTCCTCATAAGAACATTAAAATATATTTTTATTCCATTTCTGAGTTCTTTTCTAGCCTTAAAATTCCAGTTCATTTAGATCAATGTGTTTATTTCCCCAGGAAGTAGAGACAAAATGGCATCCACTACAGTATGCTGGTAGCTGACCATGCCAAAGTTCTGAAGGCCTTTCATCACCTGTTCTACTACCTTAATAGCTACATGCTTATTGAACTGAAATTTTGATGCAAAGTCTAGATTTCTCAATCTCTGGCATCAAGTGGAGTATTAGTACATGAAATATGAGTTCCATCTGTAATAATAGATTCACTGGGGGAATGTGAGTTAATTAGAATATTGCTGCAAAGCTTGGGTAATAGCCCATTAAATGTCACAACTTCAGCAAACATAGATTGTTGAAAAATTCTAGTTTCTAGAAATATGCTCACATTATCTCATATGGGACAAGTTGTAAATCCTGTCACCACCATAACCCTTGAAATGATTATTAATCCTGGTCTTGAGAGAACAGAGGTATTTAAGATAGGCAAACAAAGCAATCATTTATGTGTTCCTTTTTTTCTATTTGCATGAAAACGTTGACAGATCATTCAAAGAAAACTGCTAACCACTCATGACACAAGTGGTCGGATAAATAACAAGATTTCTGAGCATATATTTGCCTCATTGACTATTACCGTTTTTCTTTTAATTGTGAAATGTTTCCCATGTAGTTTGAATGTAAAGACAGACCTATCATTGTGTGTCTATCGATAGATGTTCATGGGTCTCTAAATGGGAGCCAGGGACAAAGGAAATGTTTAAATAGATACCAATAGAATAATTTGTTTAAGTAAAAAGGGAAAACAAATTCTTATTTAATAAAAGTTTAATTCTATGCATGTTTCATGTTCCCAGTAATCATTGCCTAACTTGATAAGCCAGCAAGCAGTTATCAGAAAACATTTACAAAAATATAGTATCGAATTACTGCTCTTGGCCTCTGCCTGCCTGTATGGAGAGTGGTTGCTCTTTATCACGATTTTGCTATGTCTTTTTCTCTGATGAGGAACAGTGAAACTGTGGGTACAAACACCGTGAACAGAGCAGCTCTATTATCATCTAGACTAATTTGAATCCCACAGGACCACATCACATTTAAATGATTGATATTGATTCAAGGAATAGACCTCAACTGAGCTGGTATGGCAGACATAAAATTAATCTCAGCTGAAATGTGAATGAAATCATGATGAGGGAAGCCAGCGAAAGATTTGTCTAATAATGGTATGCTCACCACGATCTATGGTCATTTCTAGTATTTGCTATAATAATTAATGGCAGAAATTTATGTCACGAGAGCTGAGTAACAGAAAGGTTTTGGAAAACAGGTTGCACAGAGCAGGTGTAGGGAAATGCAAAGGAGGGTGTGCACTATTACTAGAGTATCTGACTATGAATTGTCTAGAACACCTGAAGGAAACACATCAAAGGCTTCCTAGAAGCTGTGTCATTAAAGTCAAACTTCTGATTTACTTCAAGGTACCATATTTTGCATTTTGCATGAAATGCTTTCTGGATTATGTGTTTGTATCTGAGGAAGCTGTGCTTGGGAAACTGTAGTTATGGAAAAAGTACATACATATAAAATTGTTAAGGGATTTAACCAGTTTGTAACAGGAGAATGTTAATTAAAATCAGGAGAGAAAACAAACAAATCAACAGGAAAGCAAGAAATAATAACAAAGGAAAATTAGAACCATGACACACATTCCTGTATTAGGTTCACTGATGTAAAGAAGGGGGAAAAGCAACTATTACTATCTTATATATGGCATGTTTTGCTTCATATTAGGACTACAACTTCGAAATTTTGATCATCCAAGGTTTTTACATATATTTTCATGTGCTAGGAGCTCTTGTCGCATAATGCCTAAGGCATTTGACTGCTAACCAGAAGGCTGGTGGTTCAAACCC
>NW_006921956.1:932675-935237 GCF_000298275.1 Orycteropus afer afer | reverse complement strand
CTGTAGTGATACTGCCTCGGAAACCCAAGGAGGGGTTGCTATGAGTCGGGGCCGACTCGACGGCACATAACAACAACAACAACAACATGACTCACATTCATTCACAGCTGACCTTTTCCTAATCAGAAGCTGGAGACTGGTAAACCCAGTTGTTGTTGTTGTTGTTAGGTGCTGTTGAGTCAACTCCGACTCAGCAACTTTATGTTCAACAGAACAAAACACTGCCTGGTCCTGCACCAGTCTCACAATCCTTGCTTTACTTGAGTCCACTGTTACAGCTACCCTGTCATTCTGTCTTGTTGAGGGGCTTCCCCTTGCCTGCTAACCCTCTACTTTACCAAGCATGATTTCCTTCTCTAGCTAGTGGTCCTTTCTGCCAACATGACCAAAGTATGAGTGATGAAGTAGACATTCTCACTTCTAAGGATCATTGCAGCTGTACTTCTTCCAACACAGATCTGTTCTCTCTTCTAGCAGTCCATGGTGTATTGAAAATTCTTCTCAAACACCACAGTTCAAATTCATCAGTTCTTCTTTGCTCTTCCTTGTTTATTGTCTACCTCTTACATGCCTGTGAGGCTATTGAAAATACCATGGGTTGGGTCAGGCACGTAATCTTCAAAGTGACATCTTTGCTCTTTAGCACTTTAAAGAGGTCTTATGCAGTAGATTTGTAACACATCATTTGATTTCTTGACTGCTGCTTTCACGGGCATTGGTTGTGTATCCAAGTAAAATGAAATCCTAATCAACTTCAAACTTTTCTCCATTTACCATTTATCAATTTCACCACACTTATTCAATCTGTATGCTGAACAATAATCTGGGGGAATATAACCTCAAGATTGGAGGAGACTCATTAACAACTTGCACTATGTAGATGACACAACTTTCTTGCTGAAAGTGAGGATTATTTGAAGCACTTACTGATGAAGATCATAAACTACAGTCTTTAGTGTGGATTACACCTCAAAATAAAGAAAACAAAAATCCTTACAACTGGACCAATAAGAAACATCTGGATAAACAGAGAAAAGGTTTTCTTTGTAGAGACAATTTACTCAAGCAATTCTTCTCTACCAAGTTACAGTGCTAAGGCAAGTGTATGATCCCTAGGCATTCCTAAAGTCTGTACCAGAACTCATCTGTCAGTTTTTCATACTCTGCTGGCTTGAGTGTTGCTGTGAGGCTGGAAGCTATGCCACTGGAATTTCAAATACCAGCAGGGTCACCCATGATGGACAGGTTTCAGCAGAGCTTCCAGATTAAGACAGACTCAGAAGAAGGAAGGAATCACAGAATCTGTGATTCCATTAAGTCTGTGCTAGGTTGACAAAGAAAATTATACTATTGTTACTATTGACCATCTAGTCACTCTATATATCCAATGTATTTTGTTTAGAAAATCTCAAATTGTCTAATTTTTTTTTTTTTTTTTTTTTTGTAATCAGTGTATGGGCCAAGGGATAGCCTTGGAGTTAGGGATGTAGGTCAGTGAATGTTCTGAACACATTAGTAATATCCTCTCATATTTCACCAACATTTAAAATGTTCAAAGGCAGTATCTTGACTAATATTAGCACTGCTTAAGGAGCTCTGGTAGTGCAGTGTTAAAGCATTTGGCTACTAACCAAAAAGCTTGGTGGTTTAAACTCACCAGCCACACCACAGAAGAGAGATAAGGCAGGCTGCTTCCATAAAGATTTACAGTCTTGGAAACGCAATGGGGGTTGCTATGAGTTGGAATTGAATTGATGGCAATGAGTGGGTGTTTGTTTTTTTTTTTTTTTTTTGTTAACACTGCATAATGGAAGGCTATTTCAAGTCATCGAGGTTTATACTCAGAGAATCTGAGTTCAAACCTCACATCTATAACCTATACCTAAGTAACCTTATGTAAGAAATAAACTTCTCCAGTCTTCACATTTGTAATCTCATTGATTAGCCTTTTCTTTGATCTCTTTCTTTGTTTTATTTTTATTCCTGTCATCTCACTCACTCTTTTACAGTATTTGCAGCAAGATTTCATGCTCCTTCCTTTTATTATACTACTGTTTTCTTTTATCAATGGACATTCAAGGTCCATTTCCTAGAGTTGGCACAGTGGTTAAGTGTTTGGTGGCTAATGTGAAGGTCAGCAATTCAAACCCAATAGCCACTCCACAGGAGAAAGATGTGGCAATCTGCTCCAGGAAAAATTACAGCCTTGAACACCTTATGGGACAGTTCTTATAGAGTGGCAAACTCACTGCCATTGAGTTGATTCTGACTCATAGTGACCCCCTTTGGGTTTTCAAGGTGATAAATCTTTATGGAAGTGAATTGCTCCATCTTCCTTGTGTGTAGTGGCTGGTGGGTTTGAACCACTGAACTGCTGGTTAGCAGTCAAATGACTTAGGCGCTGCACCACCAGCTCTCCTTTCTATGGAGTGGCAGTGAGTTGGAATTGACTGCATGCAAGTGGGTTTAGGTTTGGGTTGGTATATGGAACAATAACCTAAACCAGCCAAGACTGGATCATGGTAAAGAAAACTTTCTAGCTGAGAATTTTTTTTTTTTTTT
>NW_006921956.1:928644-930090 GCF_000298275.1 Orycteropus afer afer | reverse complement strand
GAAGGCTGTAGTCTCTGATCTTCATCAGTAAATGCTTCACCTCTTCTTTTCTTTCAGCATTCAAGGTTGTGTCGTCTGCATATTTCAGGTTGTCAAAGAGTCTTTCTCCAATCCTGATGCTGTGTTCTTCATATAGTCCATTTTTTGGATTTCATATAGTCCATTTTGCTCAGCATACAGATTGAATATTAATTATGGTGAAAGATACAACCCTGACACACACTTTTCCAGATTTTAAACTTCAGCTAATGTAAATTTATATATCATTTTCAATATATTATGCATATCAAATAAATGACATATAAATATTCCACTTTTAGAGGAGTATGTCTTTCAGTCCCTCTTTCTTTCCTTCTGCTGGTTGGAAAGTAGATGTTAAAATGAGAACTGGAGCAGTTATTTTGAGACATGAGACAGAAGCATTTTTTGGAGTACTGTACATCAAGATAGACAGACCCTGGGTTCCTACAACTATGAAGCTGCATATAAACTTACTTCATATGCTGCTATTTTTGGTCTCTCCATGAGAGCAGCTGAAACTGTATTCTAGTAAAGAAACTGCACCATTTACACAAGCCTTTCCATTCTTCTCATAATAATCCTTCAATATGCAAAAGTTGCTAGTTTATGTTCCTTGAGGATTTTCTACTCTAGACAACTTTCCTTTCAATTCTGTCCACTGGATTACAAATAATATACTTCACAGACATCTCTTCTTCCTGGTCCCATTCTTTATCAATGTTTCTCTGAAATTCTGTTACTTATAGTGGAAAGCTCTACTCTGGATGTGGAATGAGAAGCATAGAGCAGACTGATTCCTCTCAAGATAAGGAGCTAGTTCAATTTTGAATTAGCTTATCTGTCAACCTCATGTATTTATTCAGCCAGGCAGTCATTAGCCTGAGATTATATTGTATGATAGGATATAGACAGGGATCTGGAGTAATCAAAGGTGAATATGTTCTCAATATTTTTTGAGCAGTTGTTGTTGTTAAGTGCCTTCGAGTCATTTCCGACTCATAGCGACCCCATGTACAGCAGAACGAAAGACCGCCCGATCCCGCGCCAGCCCCACAATCCCTGCTGTACTTGAGCCTTTTGAGCAGTAGTGAATTAAAATACATCTTCATAACCTGTTCCCAAGCCAGGGCTTCTCTGTGCTGCATCCACGAAATTAATAAATAAGAGACTTTATATGCGTTTCATACTTCTAAATTCTTTTTTGTTCACTTTCATTGGTCCAACCTGTTGCATTAATTTCAAAGATTGGCATGCCTTGAGAAGAAACAACTATTTTTGTTTCCAACAAATGTCTCCTGTTGTTGTTGTTGTTGTTATGTGTCGTCAAGTCGGACCCGACTCATAGCGACCCCTCCTTGGGTTTCCGAGGCAGTATCACTACGGAAGTAGATTGCCCCATCTTCCTTCCGAGGAGTGGCTGGTGGG
>NW_006921956.1:926055-927864 GCF_000298275.1 Orycteropus afer afer | reverse complement strand
ACACACTACACTTTCCAGGCTCTATTCGCACTCAATGGCCTCTTTTCTCTTTTATTGCCCCAGAAATGATCCCCTGCCCTGCCCAATCTCATTGTTGTTGTTGTTTTTGTTGTTGTGTGCCATTGAGTTGGACCAACTCATAACGACCCCTCCTTGGGTTACCGAGGCAGTATCACTGCAGAAGTAGATTGCCCAACCTTCCTTCCGAGGAGTGGCTGGTGGGTTTGAACCGCCAGCCTTCTGGTTAGTAGGCAAGTGCCTTAGGCACTATGCTACCAGAGCGTCTCTTCATATGTAGCAGGATACAATAATTCAAGCAAAGGTAACATGGACTAGAAAGAAAATAATGAGTGTAAATAAACAGTGGCTAAGGCATTTGACTACTAACCAGAAGGTTGGTGGTTCAAACCCATCAGCCACTCCATGGATGCAAAACTGGGCAATCTACTTCTGTAAAGATTTACTGCCTTGGAAACCCAATGGGGGTCACTATAAGTTGGAATCAACTCCATGGTGGTGGTTTGTTTTTTCTGGTTTATTGCATAATTAAGGGTCATAGTAGGTAAGACATTTGGCTGCTA
This sequence comes from Orycteropus afer afer, assembly GCF_000298275.1. NCBI lineage: Eukaryota > Metazoa > Chordata > Mammalia > Tubulidentata > Orycteropodidae > Orycteropus > Orycteropus afer. The sequence goes on along the minus strand of NW_006921956.1, from coordinate 927,283 downwards.
ACCAGAATGTCATTGGTTCAAATTCACCTGCTGCTCAGTAGGAAGAAGATGAAGCCATCTCTTCTGTAAAGATATAGAGCTTTGGAAACTCAATGAGGGTCACTATGAGTTGGAATAGACTCAATGTCAGTGGATTTGGAACCAAAATAAAAAACCAAACTCACTGCTGACAAGTGGTTTCTGACTCATAGCAACCTGTCCTTGGGTTTCCGAGGCAATATCTCTACAGAAGTAGATTGCACAGTCTTCCTTCTGAGGAGTGGCTGGTGGGTTTGAACCACTAGCCTTCTGGTTAGCAGTCAAATGCCTTATGCACTACACTACCAGAGCTCTCTGGGTTTGGTACAGTATAGTATAAACATAATTTTTATATGCAATGGGAAATGAAAAAGTTTATGTGACATTTTTTTACTGCGATACTCGCTTTATTGTGATATTCACTTTATTGCAGTGGTCTGGAATTGAACCTGCAATACCTGTGATGCATTGCTTGTTTTTACGTGTTGTCTGTAAGTGACTGCATGATTCCCATCAGCAAGATGAAAAAGAAAGTGACAAAGACAGTGATAAAATTCTTGGATTTCGATCTGTTTGTCAAGTAACAAAAGTAAATTGCATCTTCTTTAGTAAAATGAGTAAAATCGAGAATGAATGATTGTTGACTTGTTGGTGTTAGATCCCTTCAAGTTGACTCCAGCTCATAATGACCCTATGTGCAACAGAATGAAACACTGCCCAGTCCTGCACCATCCTCACAACCCTTGCTATACTTGAGCCCATTGTTGCAGCCACTATGTTAACCCATCTTGTTGAGGGCCTTCCCCTTTTCTGTTGACTCTCTACTTTACCAAGTATGGTATCCTTCTCTAAGAAATGGTCCCTTCTGATCACATGAGCAAAGGAGGTGGGAAGAAGTCTGACCATTCTCACTTCCAAGGAGTATACTGGCTGCACTTCCTCCAAGACAGATTTGTTTGTTCTTCTGACAGTCCATGGTATTTTCAGTATTCTTCACCAACACCATAATTCAAAGTCATCAGCTCTTCTTTGGTTTTCCTTATTCACTGTCCAGTGTTCACATGAATAAGAGGTGATTGAAAATACATGGCTTGGGTTAGGTGCACCTTAGTCTTAAAAGTGGGAGCTCTGGTGGTGTGGTATCTAAGGTATTTGACTGCTAACCAGAAGGCTAGAAGTTCAAATCCATCAGCCACTCCTCAGGAGGAAG
>NW_006921956.1:901525-925490 GCF_000298275.1 Orycteropus afer afer | reverse complement strand
ATCATGCAGTATCCCCTTATTCTGTTTGAATAACTGCCTCTTGGTGTACGTACAGGTACCACATGAGCACAATAAAGTGTTCTGGAATTTCCATTCTTTGCAATTTTATTCATAATTTTCTATGATTCACACAGTCAAATGCCTTTGCATAGTCAGTAAAGCACAGGTAAACATCTTTATGGTATTTACTTTCAAGATCCATCTAACATTAGCAATGATATCCCTTGTTCTACATCCTCTTCTAAATGTGGCTTGATTATCGATTTGTACAAAAATATATTCCTAAAACCTGCTTTTTTTTTTTTCTCTTTAATGCCTTTGAGACTTAGTGAATCTGATAGAAATTACCCAGCACTTCAAATAATTTACATGATTTTCTAGCTAACTTGGGGAAATTTTCTTCAAGCCAATATTGCATATCAATCTATCTCTATTTTATAAAGGTTGATTTTGTTTAAAAGATCTGGTAAAAACAGATTAAAAAATTCAGAGATCAAATTGCCCATTTTAGCATCAAGTTTTTAAACATGTTATCCATTACAGGAATATGCTAATTAACAGTTCTTATCAAGTACTGTCATGTGTATTACTGTAATTGATCCTTAAGAATATCCACTCAGGTGTCACTGTCCCCATTCTAATAGTAAGTGATGAGCCAATTTTTTTGAGTCACACTGATATACTTTATTTGTCATAAATCTAGGTCGTGTTTATCCAAATTTCTTCAATGGAAAGAATCTAACCCATGGAGCTTATCAGCAAGACCCTCCAGTTTCTCCTGCTTCCCTTTGAAAAGTTTTTGAATTTCATTTATAGTTCAAATACTCCCCATTCTCCATATCTAGTTCCATCACTTACCTTCAAAAGTGTGGAACAAGGCTAAATATTAAGTGAACAAATAAATGTTAAAGAGAAAGGAACAATAAAAATATTTTTTTTTCTCAAAATCTCAGAAATTACTTCCCTGTCCTTTATATAGATTTTCTATGTTACATGCATGTAACTCATTGAGGCTTGGAGGTTGGGGTGGTGAAGGACAATTGGTCCTTTGAAGGCTCTTGTTATATAGAACATTGGACAATATGGTCAGGAAATGTAATTTTTCGTGGTATAGATTATCAGTATTAGGTATGAATTCAAGGTTCTTTGATGTTCTGTCAGTGCCTCATGTACTAAGAATAAAGAATATTTGTGAATTTTTCTAATAATCTGACAAATCCATGAAAATAACAGATCTGGTTTACTGACAAAAACCATCTGACGCATTTCAAGGCATTCTGAATGTGGCTGTAAAACAAACAGTACCTAACTTTCAAAGAACACCTGATGTCTTGATAATTAAGAACAAACACCCTTGCTGACAAGGTCTACTGTACTTGATAAATTTTGCTTGAGAAAGAGCTACATTGAAAGATGAAGTGGAGTGCTTAGGGAGGAGCCTTGATGCCTGGCTCAACACGGAAGGGTATGGAATGTCAATTTTACTACTACTGTAGACCTGGTGGGGTTAGAGGTTTTGAGAGACTATAGTCTTGGGACAATCTGGCTGATTATATGTAAAAGTGATAAATTCCCTAACAAAAGTATGCATCTGAATTAGAAATGAAATAATTTGAAAGTCAATGCAGCATAGACTTTAAATTGCTTTTGGCCCACAAGCTTGATACACTGGCACACTCGCATAATAATTAAGCCTGGGAGTTAAGTTCTTAGAGAGCAAAGCGATCACTCTTCTTAGACAGGCAGGAAACCTGTAATCCTTATATCCACACAGGTCTAAAAAAAAGGATAAATTGAAAGACACCCTTGTGTCTCAAAGCTTGTGTTATGGGTAGGAGGAGGGAGGAAGGAGTGTGTGCACCTACTTATAAATATAACTACCTTTCTACACAAGCTTTTCATTCATGTATGGAAGTGATTAATGTCCAGGGACTAAGTCTTTACACTCAGTAGCTCCATACTGCATAGTTTGATTGGTTGTGGGTTCAGCTAACATTGTTTTTCACAGAATAAGAAGGAACACTGCATATAAAGAGTCTGTCCACTCTCCTCCTGTCTGCCTCCATTTACCATCTTGTTAGATGGTTATGAGAATGGAGTGAAATGAAGAACAAAGGTAAAACTCTAGCACAACACAATATTATGCATCTGGTAAAAAGGCTCAGCTAATGATTGTTGCTGCTGTCATCATCAGCACTATGGATAACCATAATAAACAGGTATTTAAAAACATGAATGGACTTGCTTGAGAGGACAATCGAATCAGTGAAGGGCTTGATCTGTTTTATTCTCTTCAGAAAACATTGTTGAATGCTTATTATATGTGTTCACTGTCAGCAAAACAAAGCTGAGTGAGACACAATTCCATTTTCAAAATAATGCATGATTCTGCAGGTTTGAGAGGTAGAGAGACTATCATGTACATTTTGTTTTTTTTAAAAAAAGGATAAACCAAGGTACAAGTGAGAATGGGGATGAGAGAGTGGGGTGCTGAGCCTAAGAGCTGTTGTTTGGTGCCATTGAATCAATTTCGAGTCATTGAATCAATTTCATGTGACAGAGTCCAACTACTCCATAGGGTTTTCTAGGCTAAAAACGTTTATGGAAGCAAATTGCCAGGTCTTTCTTTCTTGGAAGAAACTCTAGTGGTGTAGTGCTTAAAGCATTTGACTGCTATCCAAAAGGTTGGTGAGTTGAACTCACCAGCTGCTCCATGAGAGAAAGATGAGGCAGTCTACTTCCATAAAGATTGACAGCCTTGGAAAACCTATGGGGTTTTCTAAGGGGTAGAATTGACTCAAGAGCAGTGGATTCTCCCTTGGATCCACAGGGTGGGTTTAAACTACCAACTTTTGGTTAGCAGTTCAGCTCTTTAAGATTGTACCACCAGGGCCCACAAGTAGGCCCTTGGCGATCTCATGTTGAAAATTAGACTTGTGATGCTTGTGCTAAACCACCTCCCAGTGACTTTTTTGGAGAATACTGTATAGCCTGTAGGGATAAAAGGAGGATGTTGCTATGGCTGGTATTGTATGTCTCAGCTCACTGGTAAAATAGAAACTAGGACAATATTGTTGAAAGTGTGGTCCAAAAGCCACCTGACTCTGAATTATTTGGGATGATCATTAAATGTAGATTTGTAGTATCTACACTGAGTTTCTAGTCAGAATAACTTACAAGCAAAACCTAAAACCTGTATTTGAAACAAACTTCTCAGGTGACCCTTACAGCCACTAGAATTTAAAAGCATATCTCTGGGTCTGAGAAGACACTTATTAGAAGAGTTTGCCAGTGATTTCATTGAGAGACCTGGATAGTCATAGAGACATTATGGTAATCTATTTTTTTTTTGTTGTTATTGTTCCTTAACTTCCAAGCTTAATTAAACATAGAGTAAATATTATTGACAAAAGGACATGGGGGTGGCACCATCCTCATCTAACCTCTAACATTACAAGAAGGAGACATAATCACCATCAGCAGCCCACAGCTTATTCCCATGAGGCCAGATATGCCACCACCCTCAGCCTTCTTACCAATTGTGATGCCAACCATCCTCCCACAACACTCACTACTTCTTTCCTGGGATCTATAATTTGTTGTAATGCCACATAGAACTCACAGACAATACTCACAGCTATGGGGTTTATTAGAGAAGTAGCAGACTACAATTCAGTTTCAGGAATGCTCTCATAATACATTCTCTGATCAGGACAGTCTTCCCTCTACTACATTGCTTTGGTTACCTAGTGCTGCTTGGACAAGAATATACCACAAATGGGATGCCTTAAACAAACAGGAGTTTATTCTCCTACAGTTCGGGAGGCTGGAAGTACGCGTTCCAAGTGCCAGGCTCTAGGGGTTTGTGAAAGCCCCTCAACCTTGGGCTTCAGCTCTGCCTCTTACTCCTGGCCCACTGAAGCTAGAGGCATCTCTTCACTCAGGCAGCTGCTGGCTGCTGAGGCTAATAAGCCCAAGGTCAACAAATAAAATGGCAAAGTCCCAATGTTATCAAACTATATGGCAGGCCATTAATTCAAGTTCATTGAAAGTCCCAAGGTCGGTAGAACATGGCAGGATGTTGAACAATGACACAGCAATATGCAGGGTTCAAGCATGCCATAAGCTAGAGACCATTCCCAAAGCTGCTGCTTATATATGGGAAGCAGATCACATCCCTAAAGCAGCTACTCAGCTGCTTGTGGTAGATCCCACCATGGATTTGATTGCCAGTCTCAGCATGAGGAATAACTACCACCAGCTGCCTAGCCATTCAACCAGGCCCAGCCAAGCTGACACACAAACTTAAACACCATATATACCCTCAGGCTCTTGGCAAGAGATTTTGAATACAGCTACCTGGCCAACTGACTGGAAAAGATGCATATTTATACCCATTCCAAGAAAGGTGATCCCACGGAATGTGGAAATTGTCGAACAATATCATTAATATCGCACACAAGTAAGAGCTTACTGAAGATAATTCAAAAACGGTTGCAGCAGTATATTGACAGAGAACTTCCAGAGGTGCAAGCTAGGTTCAGAAGAGGATGTGGAACCAGGGATATCATGGCTGTTGTCAGATGGATTTTGGCCCAAGGCAAAGAATACCAGAAAGCTGTTTACTTGTGTTTTATTGACTATGCAGAAGCATTTGATTGTGTGGACCATGACAAATTATGGATAACACTGAGAAGAATGGGAATTCACGAACACTTAGTTGTACTCATGAGGGACCTGTACCTTGACCAGGAGGTTGTTGTTCAAATGGAACAAGGAGACACTACATGGTTTAAAATCAAGAAGGGAGTGCATCAGGGTTGTATCCTTTCCCCATACTTATTCAATCTATATATTGAGTGAATAAATAATCCTAGAAGCTGGGCTATATGAAGAAAAACATGGCATCAGGATTGGAGGAACAATCACTAACAACCTAAGATATGCAGACAATACAACTTTGCTTGCTGAAAGTGAGGATGACTTGAGGCATTTACTGATGAAGGTTGAAGAATATAGTCTGCAGTATGGATTATGTCTCAATATAAAGAAAACAAAAATCCTTGCAACTGGACTAATGAGCAGCATCACAATAAATGGAGAGAAGGTTGAGGTTGTCAAAGAATTCACGTTGCTTGGTTCTACAAATGATGCCAATAGAAGCAGCACTCAGGACATTAGATGACTTGTAACACTGGGGAGGTCAACTGCAAAGGAACTGTTTCATGTGCTGAGGAGCAAGGATGTCTCCTTGAGGAATAAGGTGTGCCTGACACAAGCCATGATATTTCCAATCTCCTTGTATGCATGAGAGAGCTGGACAATAAATAAGGAAGACTGAAGAAGAGTTGATGCTTTTGAGTTGTGGTGCTGGAGAAGAATGTTGAAAGTACCATGGACTGCTAAAAGAACTAACAGATCTGTCCTGGAGGAAGTGCACCCAAAATGCTCCTTGGAAGTGAGAATGGCCAGACTTCGTCTCACTTACTTTGGTCATGTTATCAGAAGGAACCATTCCCTGGAGAGGGATGTCATGCTTGGTAAAGTGGAGGTTTGACAAAAGAGGGGAAGGCCTTCAATGAGATGGATTGACACAGTGGCTGCAATGATGAGCTCAAGTATAGCAGAGATCACGGAGATGGCGTGGGATCGGGCCATTTTTTGTTCTGCTGTGCATGGGGTCGCTATGAGTCGGAGATGACTTGATGGCACCTAACAACAACAACATGCCCTCAGGCATGTCTCTCTGGCCCTTGGCCTCTCAGCCTGGCCTCTGCCTTTTTCAGGCAAGTGTCACAAAGCTCTTTTAGCTCTACCAAAAGGTACACCTAAGTGCATCCCACTTCATCAGCAAACCTCCTGCCCAAAGGCATTAAGCTTTCTTATTCCTTGGGCCATCAAGGCTACCAATCTGTCTGATGCCTCTTGGTTCCTCTGCTTGTTGTCTCTGCCTGTCATCTCAGCTGGTCATCTCTTCTAATCATCTCTGCCAAGGAGGTCCGGCACAGGGATTTCAAGTCTAAGGATGCACTCCACTTCAACTCTGGCTATTCTCTCTTGATGGCAGTGAGACTCCCCTTTCTGGCTCTAGGAAGGCTCATTTTAAGCCTAGCATAATGATAAACTAACCAATTCCCATATTGTTGTTGTTGTTGTTGTTATGTGCCGTCGAGTCGGCCCCGACTCATAGCGACCCCTCCTTGGGTTTCCGAGGCAGTATCACTATGGAAGTAGGATTGCCCAACCTTCCTTCCGAGGAGTGGCTGGTGGGTTTGAACCACCAGCTGTCTGGTTAGCAGGCAAGTGTCTTAGCCACTATGCTACCAGAGCTCCATAAATCTTACTTGCATAGCCCCACCCCCACAAGAGCACCATGTACCTTACGTACATTATTAACAAGCTATCCAATCCCCTTGGTGGGCCATAAGGATATCACATTTGCATAGTTCCACCCAGTAATCTGTTGGGAGTCACAAAGATCATGGCTAGAAAAGTTATATCAAATAATTCACTGTACCACAATTATATCTATGTTGTTGTTGTTGTTATTTGCCGTCAAGTCTATAAAATATGTAAATATTTTGATTCAGGAAACATAAAAGGAAGATGAGAGGAATATACAGAGTTAATGTACTAAAATAATTTGCTCACACTCAACCGTTTCAGGAGATAGCATATGATCATGAACCAATGATACTGAAGGAAGAAGTCCAAGGTGAACTGAAGGAATTGGCAAAAAACAATGTTCCAGGAATTGATGGAATACCCATGGAGATGTTACAACAAACTAGTGCAACACTGGAAATGTTCCCTGAATTATGTAAAAAAATATGGAAGATAGTTACCTGCTTAACCAACTGGAAGAGATCCACATTTGTGCCCATTCTAAAGAAAAGTGACCCAACAGAATGTGGAACTTTTTGAACAATATCATTAATATCAAACAAAAGGAAAGTTTTGGTGAAGATAATTCAAAAAGAGTTGTTAGTAGTACATTGACAGGAACTGCCAGAAATCCAAGCCAGATACAGAAGAGGATATGGAAAGAGGGATATCATTGCTGTTGTCAGACGGACCTTGGTTGGAAGCAAAGAATATCAGAAATATGTTTAACTGTGTTTTATTGACTATGCAAAATCATTCAGCTATTTAGATCATAACAAGTTATTTATAACATTGTGATAACTGGGAATTCTAGAACACTTGTGCTCATGAGGAATATGTACATAGACCAAGAGCCAGTCCTTCACACAGAACAAGGGCACACTGTATGGTTTAAAATCAGGAAAGGTATGCATCCTTTCACCATACTTATTCAAAGGTTGTATCCTTTCACCATACTTATTCAATCTGTATGCTGAGCAAATACTCTGAGAACCCGGACTCTATGAAGAAGAACATAGCATAAGGGTTGGAGGAAGACTCATTAACAACCTGTGATATGCAGATGACACAACCTTGCCTGCTGAAAGCAGAGGTCTTTAAGCAGTTACTGATGAAGATCAACGACTACAGCCTTCAGCGTAGAATACATTCAACATAAAGAAAACAAAAATCTTCACATATGGACCAATATGCAACATCATGATAAACAGAGAAAAGACTGAAGTTGTCAAGGATTTCATTTCACTTGGATATGCAATCAACACCTATGAAAGCAGCAGTCAAGAAATCAAAAGACATACTGAATTGGGAAAATTTGCTGCAAAAGACTTCTTTACAGTGTTAAAGAGCAAAGATGTCACTTTGAGGACTTAGGTGCCCCTGACAGAAGTTACTATCTTTTCAATAGTTTCATATTATGGTAAAGCTGCACAATGGATACAGAAGACTGCAGAAGAATTAATGCACTTGAATAATGGTGGTGGCCAAGAATATCGAATGTTCATAGACTACTAGAAGAACAAACAAATCTTTTTTGGATGAAATGAATGTGCCTTAGAAGGGAGAATAGTGGGACGTCATCTGCCATACTTTGGTCATATTTTCAGAAGAGACCAGTCGCTGGAGAAGGTTATAATGCTTTGTAAAATGGATGGTCAGCGAAAAAGAGGAAGGCCCCCAGTAGGATGGACTGACACAATAGCTGCAACAGTGAACTCAAGCCTAGCAGCAGTTGTAAAGACGGCACAGGACCAGGTCATTGTTTGTTCTGTTGGACTTAGGGTTGCTATGGGCCAAAACCGACTTCAAGGGCACCTAACAGCCACCAAGTGAAGAACAACTGTTAGAAAGAAAAGTAGAATAGAATAAAAACAGAAAGAGGTAAAATCATCATCATCATCATCATCATCATTATCATCATCCAAGAATTACTTTACGATCTCCCTTTTTCCCTCAGTTTCCTTTGATACATTAAAAATATGTCAAGGATTTATGGTGGAGATTGCAAATAGCTTGCATATGTGTGTCTCTTCGTAACTTCAGCAGCCATAATTGGCATTATTCTTAAGATACAATACTTTCCAACCTATCCCTCCATTTAAGCACTTCCAATAATTGGAGTTGTTACTGGTTAGGATGAAAATTTTATGCCATACTTGGCCACACCCAACTGATTCCTGTTTCCTTAAAAATAACAAACAGGAAAAAAGCTAGTTCTTTTATGTGAAGTCTTTTGAAAGATTTCTCATTTTCCTTTTATGCAGCTAGTGGTACAAGATGGGTGTAGAGTTATATCCTGTTTGGAATCACATTTCCCCAAAATGTAAACATACCTTCTCAGAATGCTGTTAGACTCAGAATGGGCCCAGGGTTAGGAAAGTATTTTATGAATGATTTAGTTCAACTCTCTACTAAAGTTTGATCAGAGGTTTTCATATGGCAATGATCAGGAGGCAACTCTGATGTCAGGCTTAATAATGGGTCGTAACCCTGCCCTGCACCTTTCTGATCATGTGGATTGGACCACAATGCTTCATCTTCAGTCTCCTCATCTGTGAAATAAAATTGATAATGCAGATACTTTACTCATATATTGAGTAGCCATGCTCAATATCTGGCACATAAATCCTAGTTGTTTTTAATTCATGCGGATGTACCTACTTATGCTTCTTTTCTACATTAGAATATGGAGCCCCAGCAAAGGGGCTTAGAGTTAGGGCTGGAGAAGACACTTGGCAGCATTTGTTGTTGTTGTTTCTAAGTCTCAGGCTTGATGCAAAAAGTTTCCTGTGAGCTTACCACTTAGCAGAGTAGGAAAACATACGTGGAGTTACTATCCAAATCCAGGTGTAGGAAAATACACTTTGCCTGACACATTCTCTGAATTACCCCAGGTGGTTCCAATTTGGGTGGCTGAGTGACTATTTCAGTACAGAACAGATCAGTTGTATATAGAGAATATGTCATGAAAGGTATGGATTTGTGTATTCCTAAAGCAATGTGTTAAAGGATAGATAAGGCTATTGTAACTCCTACTCCCTGATCTTTTCCCAGACAAGCATCAGCAGTTTAAGAAGCTGATGCTCTCCCAGACTTCTTTTCTTTATGAGATCCTTTGCAATCCAGATCCGGGCCTGGGGTTTGCTGTAGTCCCTTCTCTGTTAGAGTAGGCACCATAGGCCAGCTTCTTTCCTCTCCATTTGGGGGAAGTAATGAATTGTTGGTTATAAACAGTTGAAAACAAATATTAGAAGGTCATTGTGCTGCTAAACTTTGATATATTGAGAAATGTGAACTTTACCAGGGCTTCTAAAGTACTGTCACGCAGGAAGCGGTGGGGTAAGTGGATTCATCTATCACTGCTGAAAACATAGGCACAGCATCACTGCTTGAAGGTTGAACATGGAAATACTCAACCCTGATTAAATGGCCATAATTCCTCAAGGCTGTGACATGGCTGGCAGGCATGGGAAGCTGGGGCCTTAAAAATATAAATTGTTGGAATTTATAATACATTGCCCATCTGTCAGGAAAAAGAAAAGGAAAAAAAAAAAGATGTTGGATTCTCCCTAAATTCAAACCATTAGATGATTATTTTAATATTTTCAAATGCTTATTTGCAGTGTTCCTTGATGGTCAAGGGAAAAATCCATATTTCCTTTCTGCTTTAACAGAAACATCATAGGCAGTTTGCATATAATGGCAATATATATATATATATATATTCATGCTGTCATTGATAGCTCAGGTGATTTGTTGATAATATTATCTAAAAGTGTGGATTCTGAGGTTGGGATAATTAGAGGCACTGAACAATAGGCTTATCCTTGAAATTTCAGACACTCATGTTGCAGAAATGAAAAATTAGCTGCTGACTACCTTTGTTTTCTTTCAGGAAGAAGCCTCCCACAGATACAAGGAAATTATTCTAGATCTTTCAAAACATAAGACAATGTACAGGTAACTCATTGGAAGGGCATTTCTCTGATACTTAGAACTAGGACATGGGTCATATTTGAAATGATCTTAGGTGCAGTCCCTAGAGGTCAAGTCTGTATCAGATTCCCTCTATTTTATGCCACTTGGCATATGCATATATTGTTATTAGTTGCCTTTGCATCAGCTCAGACTCATGAGACCTTATATATAACAGAACGAAACATTGCCTGATTCTTGTGATACCTCTTAATGGTATATTGAAAAATATTCTGTTGGGATCCACACGATTTTCATGGGCTAATTTTTGGAAATAAATTGCCAGGCGCTTCTTCTTAGTCTGTCTTAGTTTGGAAGCACCACTGAAATCTGTCACTATGAGTGACCTTGCTGGTATTTGAAATGCTGGTGGCACAGTTTTGATCATCATAACAGCACACAAGCCACTACAATATGACAAACTGATGGATGGATGGTAGCTATGCATAAACTCACTGCTGTCGAGCCAGATCCAACTCATACCAACCCCTCCTGTGGTTTCTGAGGCAGTATATCTACAGAAGCAGATCACCCAATCTTCCTTTTGAGGAGTGGCTGGTGGCTTTGAACCTCTACCTTTCTGGTTAGTAGTCAAATGCCTTAGGCACTATAGAAGTGTAAATAACAACAGATTCAGTTCTACTCAGTAAAACATTTGTTACCTTAAGTCAAAATAGACTCTATAAAAATGAGTTTAATTGGACTGGCAGAAAAAAAAATTAACAGTCTTAAAATCATAAGTCAACAAAAATTGCTGATGATGAGGATTTGAAAGGGATTTTTAAGAATCTAAGACATGTTACTGGTCAGATGAAAAGTGTTGACTTAGATCTTATTAAGTGCCTTTCCTATGTGCCCTGGAAGATAGGACAGAACTTTGGAAGGTCTTCTTTCAGGTCCTTAACATCTTTCAAGACCAAACTCAAACCAAGTAACTAAATAAGCATTTCCTTCCTCAGAAGGAAGATTCGGTGATCTACTTCTGTAGCTATACCGCCTCGGAAACCCAAGCACGGGTTGCTATGAGACAGCAGTAAGTTTATGCATATGTTTGGCTTAGAAGGAAAATGAGACTTTGTATATTCCAAGAAGTGAGAGAACAATATTGGCTCAACAGTTGGAGAAAGTGGTCCTATACACAGACCTTTAAAAATGAGAATTTTTTTTCAAGTGAGAAGTAGTATTCAAAAAACAGGAAATTTCAAAGGGAAAAGTACTCTAAAGATATGCACAATGATATAAGACTCTTTACTTGCTCTACACCCTGATTATATCCTTTAACTTTTCTCCCAAGAAACTCCTTTCTGAACTCCGTCCTTCATCCTCAGCAATTAACTAAAAATATCCCTGATCTCATTTTCTCCCCAGTTATGATTTTCCTCACAAAAGATTTAGTGTGTGGTCCCATGACACACCTGTTTCTACCCTATAGCTGTGCAAGAGTCCCATCACATTCCTTTCCTTTGAGAGCCCCTCCCAAAGAAATGTGTTTTACCCCTTCCGGTACTGTCTTGATGTAGGCATTTATGTCTGTGGCTCCCTCTCTCCCTCTCTCACCATCATTGCACCCACTGAGTCTTAATCACCTACGCAACCTCTACCAACTAACTTTGCTTATAGTGGTGCACAGTAAATGCTTGTTGGGTTGAATCACCAGTTATTAATCTTTCTATAAATAACAAAAAAGTTATATAATGCTCAGCTGATGAAAATGAGAAAAGAAAATGTCACATTCCTGTGCACTAAACAGGTGGCTGCTACTAGATTAGAGTCCTTTGAGGAGTGGGTCCATGTCTTGTTGATCTCTGTGAACCCAGTCACTCACAACACCTGGCACAGAGGAGGTGCTGAAAAATGTTTGATGAATGAATGAATGAATGAATATTCATGGGTGGCTGGGATGCTATTTTTGTACTTCATGGAGCTCACAAGTATGTCAACACTACAGTTGTCAGCACTGCCTAGTTGTGCCAGGTTCTGACAGGTGGCTTTAGTGCTATCAGTCGACAACTACCCAAATAGCATGAACTACTCCAGCCTTGAGCTTCTGCTCCTTCTCCTGTCAGAGAGAGTTTCTCATAGACAGAGATGAAGAGGGGTAAGCTACCACAGAAGTAGACCAACATAAACTTTGGCCAGGTTTTGATTCGAATAGTCAAAAGGTCACATCCTGCTTCAAATGAGAATATGTAACAAGGCGCGTAACCTTTATTTTGTGACTTTACTGAGTAGAAAATGACTGAGATTTATGATTCAACTTCAATTAGGAAGTCTTATGCCCCTCTTATAAGATGGACAGAGCATAGCTACAGCTTCAGTGATCTCAATTTAACTTGAATATTCTGCAGCTAAAAATGGCATATTTTCTGGATGATCTGTGGGCTCTTCTATTGAAGACTTTGAAGATACATACTCTTCTTCTGGTAATAATCACTTTCCATTTAGGGCTTTAAATGAAAACAGATTCCACATTATGCAGAGTAAGTGACACCCAGATGTTTTTTTGTAAAAAAAAAACACAACAGAAATCATATTTTTGAGTTTCTAAATGATATTGCAGCAGACATGGCAAATCTTATGTGAGCCAGGATTACCTTCATTGAGATGGAGAATTCTAGAGAAACTCAATGATAAATGAATCAAAATCGTAATGATGAAAACAGTAATAACATTAAAACAAATATTTAATGAAAAAATGTTCATTTGTGTCCATTGAGGACTCTGAATAGCTTTATAATATTTAAGTTCTTCATTTTTCATTTTGTGGATGTATCTGGGCACTTCTATACTCAGACCTTGTGCCATATCCCATCATCTATCGACAAAGCAAGAAGACGTCTCACCTAGACTTGTAGATACCCATGTCTCACAAAGGAATAGCCATGTTCCAGAGGTAGCAGGTGCAAGTATTCGCCTGGTTTTGTTGCACTGAACCCACATAAGGAATTCCATTCAATGGTGAGGAGACATCTGACTAGTTCAAAGTGATTCATTAGCACAAAGAAAGAGCAGAGTGGGAACAGTTCTCAGAGCCTTTGGCAAGCATGTTAAAGCAGGCCCATGACAGATGAACTCAATGAAGTAACAGCTTAAATAGCAGTTGGGAACTTGGAGTGCTGAGAAATGAATGCCCTGACCTTACAATAGTGAGCAAAACTTCATGACTGGAAAACACAAACTTTCGGGTCCTTGTGGGAGAATGTGTCCCATTATGTAATGTTTAAGCAGACTAGAAGGGGACTATGCAGTTATACATGCCATTAATTAAACTTAGCATAGAGAGGCCTCTGATGTCTACCTTACTGCCTGATTAACATATTGGGTCAGGGGCGTCATATATTTACTGACTGTTTTTGCATCTGAAACCATAAGGGAACAGGCCTCTCGAAAGTACATCTATAATTCATGGACCAAATCAGAAGCTGTGCATGTAGGCTTAAATCGCTATGCATTCTTTCCTCTCATTCAAGTGAGAGCCAGCCATGCATAAGGAAGGGTACACTATGCTGTGAGATTCCATTTCTGTTTGCATGGTTTTCAAGATGCTTTGGGTATCCTGAGGTGTGGGCAAGGGCTTTGTGGGAAAATGGAATATGTAGTTGAAATTAAAGGAGGCTTATTTATTTTAGTAGATCTCAAAGACTGCAGGTATTTAACTAGACAAAAATAAATTATGGCTCTGGAATATGTAAGGATGTCTCATAGGCTGCATTATTAGATTCATACATACACACAAAGAGATATGTCAAATATATATGTGAAGTATATTTAATTCTTTGATATATTTTGATTATTTAGTATAGCTATTGCATTAGCCATTGTGTTATTCATTCCCAAAAATATTTGTGCTTGCCTTCAATTTTATACCCTACTATATAAATGGGGAGTTCTTTGCATAACTTCTCTTTATATTTTCAAATGTGTATATGTTGTTGATGTTTTAAAATTAATGTATTTATTTAAAAATTTTCTAACTGAATTTCTGTTTAGGCTACTTCTTCAATAAATGATAAGATATTCATACTTTACATTTTTTCTTATGAAAATTAATTTTAGTAATAAAATTTTAATATAAAATAAGACAAAAATGAAAATAGTTTTTTAAAATTTTATTGTGAACATTGTAATTTTAACAGTGAAATATTAAAGTGAAGATTGTCATTCATGAGGGTTATATGACTAATGTAAGCTTCAAAATTAGCCTGCAGGTCAGAACTGTCCTTGTCTAAGCAATAGGGAGCAGCCTGCCAGTCTCCCTAAGAAATTGTGAGACTGACCAAATCTCTAGCCAGTGTTGGAGTTGGTATGGCTGGAAGATGATGATCAGAGACTAGAGTAAAATATAGACATCTGAGTCTGGCATAAAGCACTCTCTAGCACCACCATTTACCTATGCTCCAAGTCTCTTTTAAATCATTTTCAGTTTAATTCCTCTGAAAAGACTAAAAACTATCATATTCTTGTAACTTAAGTCCAAGTTCCAAACTGAAAGTGGCCTGTTTCTCATATTTTATTTCAGCTTTCAATTGACTGAGCCTTTCCATGTTTACATTAGAAAGAACAAAACTCACTGCCATCAAGTAGGATCCAACTCATAGTGACCACTCCTTAGGTTTCTGAGGTGCTATCATTACAGAAATAGATTGTCCAACCTTCCTTCTGAGGAGTGGCTGGAGGGTTTGAACATCCAGCCCTCTGGTTAGCAGTCAAATGCCTTAGGTACTATGCCACCAGAGATCCCAGGTTTAGATTAGGCAATAGATAAACTTTATGTGTGCTGGTGAACTGGTTCTTTTTGCCTTGTATACCATAGGACAATATGGACTAACATACGTGCTTACATTAAAGAGACTTCGTTTGTACTCCGGTGATTGCTAGATGTATGACTTTTCTCTTGTGCTCCGTAATTCTTGGTTCATAGCAATTTCCAACCACATCAGCCTGGTCTTGCCTCATTCTTCTTTCAATGAGATTACCCTTCCATGAGGATGTGTTTGCAAACCGCACTGTAAACCTGGTTTCTAGGACCATCACACCTCCCATCAGCCATCCTACTTGGTGTCATACATTCACCCAATCTCAAACCCTCACTTTACTCTCTTACAAAACAAACAAACAAAAAACCAAATGGTTTGCCCTTGAGTCAATTCCAACTCATGAACAAGCCCATATGTTGCACAGCAGATTTGTGCTCCATAGCGTTTTCAAGGCTTTACCTTTTGAAAGTAAACTGTCAGAACTTTCTCCTGAGACGTCACTGGGTGGATTCAGACTAACACCCTTTTAAATAGTAGTTGAACGCTTCACCGATTACACCACCCAGGGACTCCCACCACATCTAACGTATCTCGCAGCCTCATTCTATCAGCCTGGAAGCAAAAGAAAACATAGATGCCAGAGCTGTCAAAATAGTCCAAAAGTTGTTGACTGACCACATGGATTGGGTACACATTCAAAGATGTCTCTGCAGCTTCCCAGGCTGGTTAAATGTGGGCAAAAGGTGCACATCTGCAAGCCAGCTGTTGCCTTCAGCTAGAGTACATCTGAGGTAGGAATCCCAAGAGGTCAGAGAAGAGCTTTTCAGTTCTTTGCTGTGCAGACATATGGTGGTGCAGGTGGATCTTTGCCCAGTCCAAATGTCAGAATGCAAAGAAGGAAGGGTGGCCACATTGACCCTTCTTCCTCTTGTTTTAATCTGCATTATATATTCATGGAATTGTGTGTATTAGCTACGACAAGTACCCTGGAAGTGGAAACCTTTGTTCTTCTTTGAACCAGCTGAAAATCATCAAGTAGAGCTGGACAATTTTCATAAATTCCTTGTTTATTCCTTCATTTATATTTGTTAGTGTAGTATGTTTCATTACACAGGAAGATGGTGGGAGTCATTTTAAGTTTGCAAAGGACTTGACCAATTGCATTTGTTTAAAGACAGGAGAGGAATTTAACATTGGTTTATTCCTTGAGGATGGCAGTCACCTCTGACTTCTATTCTGATGAGATCCCTGGGGAAATCATCAATCAAAATGGGAGCTGATAGTGACATGGAAAAATAGAATTAAAGTCAAGGAGAAACTTCGATGAACTATATGGGAGTTAACTGAAAATATTAAGAGTATTAACATTAATTTAAGAGTTCCTTTAGTAGGGTCAAGAATAATATGAAAGGAGCCAAGACAAATTTATTTTGCAAGACAAGAGGTTAGAAAGAATGAGTAAATCAGGAATTAATGAACAGATCAAGAGTTCCTTTGAGATTTCTGAATTTATGAATTTGCTCCCTAGCCTCAATTCCAGTTGGCTGTATGAAATATTTCACTAGGCAAGGGCAAGAAGCAAGCTATGTGGTTGCCTGCTGTAAGCTTCCTTCTTCAGTCAAGCACTCATCCGCGCCCACTTAGGCATCTCTACCTGTAGGGAACCCAGGGCAGAAAGAAGAGCCTCTTTCCCAAACAGTGCAATTCCTCTTTCTGGGCCATGCCTTTATTTCAGTTTCTCAACTGCCCTCTTTCTTTTATGTAATAAAGGAAAGAGAGTCAATTAATTCCATTCCCAATGGGGCTTATTAGAGTCCACTCAATATACACACAGTGGTTAAGCTAAGCAAATTTGGTGCCTCCATGGGAGGAAGATGTGGTAGTCTGCTTCTGTAGAGATCACAGCCTTGCAAACCCTATGGAGCAGCTCTATGCTGTCCGATAAAGTCACAAGTAAGAATTGACTCACCCACTATGGGTTTTTGGATGGTACATATAGTTAAGCACCGGCTACTAACCAAAAGGTTGGCAGTTGAAATTCACTCAGAACTGCCTTAGAAAAAAACCTGAAAGAATACATCCATGAAAACTTCATGCATGGAGAGCAATTCTACTCTGACACACATGGAATCTCCATGAGTTGGGGTTCACAGAAAATTTTCTTCTTTCTTTAATTTCAATGGGGTTTATTAACTTTTACTTTTCTTTTCCCTAGAGTAATTGGTATTTTATCTTTGGAAGAAATAATTCTCGAGACAACTCTTATGGAGCTCATCAAATGAATTCACAGTACAATTTTAGGTATGGTGAAGAGTATATTGGGGAGCTTTATGACAGATCTCAAATTGTTTCATACAATGCCTCTCTTTGTTTATTATGAGGTCAGTTCCATGTTGACACTGGTCTTTGGACATCTCATTTTAATAGAGAAGTCACATCACCTAGCCCTGAGGCACATATCATAGTTGTGGCCAAACGTAGTAAACAGAAGTGGAGAAAATATTCTGGGAAAGGAGGAAAGAGTTTTGCAACATTTTAGCTGAGGCCATTTCTCTGTTAATAAAGCCTTGCTAGATTTTTATGGAATGGGAAACAACCTGAATTATCAATATACTTCCTTGATATGCTTTATAAAGCCAAGTGGCTATTCTCTCATTAGTAAAAATTGTACAACTATGCAAATTTATGTCTCTGTGGGTATATAATCTACTTTTCTCTTACTTCTTATTTCCTTCTTGATTTTGTGATTCTAGTTTTGAATAATGGCTGCTCCATAGATGTTTTAATCGAACAGCTTCTTCATTTTAATTTGCCTCCAGATAATAGTTTGCTTTCTTAATTAATGCTGTGAAAACACACATTATGATCTTTACCTGAAACCTGTTTTGATTAACACCAATACATATGGTTTCGGTTGACTAAAGTACTCTTCTCCCCCTTCTGAGAGGTAGTGCTCTGTTAAGCAACTGTTTCATTTCACCCTATAGGTTGCTGCATTTTGCTAACTGTAAAAATAATATTTATTTATGATAGAGTTTGTAAAGTTGTTCATATCATTATAAACACACCTCCCATAAGCATCTCTCTCTCTCACTCTGCTGCTTCCTCTCTTTCTTTATCTTTCTATCCTTCACAAACAATCTCAGTATCTATATAGCTTTGCATCACAGAATGACTATAAGCATTCTTGAAAAGCCTCTCAATAATAATGAAAATAAAAATGAAAATTTATTGAACAATTCCTATGTGTTTGACTTTACTATAACGTTTTCTCATCACATTATCTCATGTCTTTGCACAACACTCCCATAAAGTAGGAAATATCATGGCCCTTGTACACTGGAAACTAGCTGAGGCTCTGAGAGGTTGCACAATGAATAATTGTAGGAACAGCTGCTTCATGACCACTTCAAATCTATCCATTGTTTGAGTTGAAAGTAAGCATTTTAGCTTACTACATGCCTGCTGTTCACTTAAAATAAGAGACACTACTCAATCTCTATGGAGCAAAGTGCTTTCTAAAGTGTAACTCTGATTTTATTCTTTCTTAATTTCCTTCAATAGAAAGTTCAAGTTCTTTATCACAGCTTTTCCAAACTTCATGGTCTGGTTTCACTTTACCCCTCTGATTCCATCTCTCATCACTTCTACTATCCACTTTATGTTTTTTTTTGTTGTTGTTGTTATTGTTGCCAAGGCTTTGTATATTTCTCTTTCATCTGTTTTGAACTTGCTTCTTTCCCTACACCTAACACTTGGTTCAGGAACTCTGATGTGTGTGTGCAGGAAGATGGTGTCGTTCCTGTAGCACACACGTTAGTTCCCTATAGCATCTTAGTGGTTGAAAAACTAGGTGCAGCAATTTGAAGTGGGGATTCTGGTTCTCTGAACAGCTCATTAAGTCACAGTATGCCAAAATCAAGGGAGTAGGATTAGAAAGGAGAAAGGGGAAGTGCAATTACACAGAAAGAATAAAAACAGGCAAACCTGCTCTGTGGAGTGCCAACCAGCTGGCAAGATGAGGCACCGGAGAGCTGTCTGGGGCAGTGGAGAGAATGCGCCAGAGGACCTGCGGCTACTCCATGGATCTACCTTCAGCATCCACTTTTATCTGTAAACTTGGGACTGCTGGGAGGGAGCATAGACCCCTCTGGCTCCAGGTGCCACTGAATTGGGAGCAGAGAGGGGAATCTCACCGCAAGTGGGCAGGTGCTGGGACAAACTCACATTATGGATCAGGGCAGCTATCCTAGGTCAGGTTTTTTGGCATGGACGAACCTGGAGATTAAGAGTTTTCGCGGCTGTCTGAACCTGGCAGAAAGTGGCAGCCTCCTAACAGTTGAGGTCTTTGCTGAACTTGAGCTGTGGGCCTGTGCATAACGTCATCATTAACAGTCCACTGAAAACTCTGGAAATGGCTCCTGGTGCCTTGGAAATTTATTTTTTTCCTCTTTTCTTCCTCCTTTTCCCTCCTCTCCCCTACCTCATCCAATAGAAAAGCCACATTAAACCACCATAACATCTGCTGGCTCAAATCCTAAACCCCCTTCACAATGAACAGAAACCTGCATCCACATTCCACACAGTGATTCTATCATCACAAAGAAAACTGCAGAGCAACCCAGGACCTCTGTATTAATAATGAAAAAATAAAATACACCAGCTACACCAGCTCTATCTTTCCAAAAATATTAAATCATAAAACAATGACAAAACCAATCAATACATAACTAACAGTTAAAGGCAACATCAGAATGTCTAGGAAACAGCAGGAAACCTCAAATGAAACAAAAATTAAAAACAGGATGAGACAATAAAAGTAAAATCCCCAAAAAATCTCATTAAACATGGAGGAAGAGGAGGCAACAGATTTATTCAAGAAGGAATTTAGAAGGTATGTTTATAGAACTCTACAAGAGCTTAAGGAAACCCCAAACAGAATTGAGGAGAACCCAGACAATACCGTGGAAGAACTCAGGAAAACCTTTTAAGAACAAAATAACAAGATTAATACACAATCAGAACTCATACAAAACAGCAGTTAGAAATTCAGAAGATGAATACCAAAACTACAGAATTACACAATACAGTGGAAGCAAGAAAGAATAGGCTAGAATTGGCTGAATAACCCATTTTCCAACTAGAAGATAAATCTCTGGACACCAGCCAAAGATTTCTTCCATACAAAGAAAAATCAGAACAAAGATTTAAGAGAAATGAAGAAAACTTAAGAGTTATATGGGGCGACATGAAAAGAAACAACATATGCCTCACAGGAATTCCAGAACTAGAAGAGGGGGGAGAAAGAAAAAAAAAAAACACTGAGAAAATTGTGAAAGACTTACTAACAGAAAACTTCCCCCATATCAGGACGGAAGAAAAGATATTTGTCCAATAAGCTCAAAGAACCCCATACAGGCTAGATCCCAAGAGAAAAACATTGAGGCATATCATAAACTCTCCAAAACCAAAACCAAAGACAAAAAAATAATCTTGTGAGCTGCCCAGGACAAAAGAAATATTATTTATAATAATAAAACAGTTAGGCTGAGCACTGTTTACTCAGAAGAAACATGCAGGCAAAAAGGCAATGGGACAGTATATATAAAACACTGAAGGAAAAGAACTTCCAACCAAGAATCTTATATCCAGCCAAACTGTTCATCAAATATGAGGGCAAAATCAAGACATTCTCAGACAAACAGAAGAAATTAAGGGATTTTGTAAAAGCCAGACCAACCCTACAAGAAATGCTTAAGGAAGTCCTTCCAGTAGAAAACCCACAACAGAGAACAACAAAATCAGGACACATGACATCAACACTAAAACTAAATCAGAAATAGACACTCAAAATAAAACCATAAAACACAACAATCAGGGAAGTCAATCTGCACCCGACAACAGCAACTTACCAAATAGAGGGAATAAAAGTTCTAGGTATAAACTCCCAAATTGAGAGAAAAACAAGACAATGTCCTCATAGAACAGATTGTTCCAAAACTATAGAGAAAAGAATTCACTCCAAGGTAATCACAGAGAAAATTAACAATCTCTCTAAGCAAATTCAGAAGGAAGGAAAACATACAGGTTTAGTAAGCACAAAACCAACAATAAAGAAGAAAAGAAAGGAAATACTTGATAACAAAACAAACTCAGCAAAGTATATGGACCAAGGAAACTCCAACAAAATGACCAAAAAAAAAAAAAAGACAGCAATCAATTCACACCTATCACTAATTACACTCAATATGAATGAATTAAATTCACCAATCAAGAGAAAGATAGTGAGGGACTGGATAAGAAAAAAGACCCATGGATATGCTATCTACAAGAGAGACTCACCTTAGACACAAAGATAAAAACAAACTAAGAGTTAAGGGCTGGAAAAATATATACCAAGCCAATGGTAACCAAAAAAGAGCAGGGGTGGCAATATTAATTTCTGATAAAATAGACCTTAATGTGAAAAACAACATAAGAGACAAAGAAGAACACAATATGATGCTGAAAGGATCAATTGACCAAGAAGACTTTACAATATTAAATATCTATGCACCCAATGAAAGTGCTCCAAAATAAGAGAAGCAAATATTAATTGAATTAAAAGGGAAAACTGACAACTCTACAATAGTAGTAGGGACTTTAATATACCACTTTCAAAGAGGGAAAGATTGACTAGAAAAAAACTCAACAAAGATACAGAAGAACTCAACAACATGATCAACCAACTCAACCTCATAGATGTATACACAGCATTCCGCATAACAAAAGCACAGTTTATCTTCTTATCCAGTGCACATACAATTCTCCAGAGTAGATCTTATCTTAGGACATAACACAAGCCTCAATAAATTCAAAAACACTGAAATATTACAAAGCATCTTCTCGGACCACAATGATATAAAATGAGAAATTAATAACAGGAAGATCAAGGAAAAATCTTCAAACATGTAAAAGTTGAAAAATACACTGCTCAAAAACTACTGGGTAATAGAAGAAATAAAAAGTGAAATAAAAAATTCCTAGAAACAAACAAGAATGAACATGCATCATATCAAAACCTATGGGACACAGAGAAAGCGGTACTCAGAGGTCAGTTTATAGCAATAAATGCATACGTCAAAAAAGAAGAAAGAAACAAAATCGACACTCTAATTCAACAATTCCAACAATTAGAAAAAGAACAACAAAAGAATCCTACAGTATCTAGAAGTAAGAAAATAATAATGATCACAGCAGAAATAAATGAAACAGAAAACAAACAAACAAACAAAAAGAGAAAATCAACAAAACAAAAAGTCGGTTCTTTAAAAAGATTAATGAAATTGACAGACCATTGACAAATCTAAGAAAAGAAGAAAAAAAGAAGACACAAGTTACAAGAATAGTAAATGTGTGTCATCACAATAAAACCGACTGAAATAAAAAAGATACTGACAGAATATTATGAAAAACCGTATTCCAACCAATTTGAGAACCTAGAAGAGATGGACTAGTTTCTAGAATCACAAGACCTACCTAAACTATCCCACTCAGAGACAGCATACTTAAACAGACCCATAACAAAAGAAGAAATTGAACAGATCATAAAAAAAGTCCCAAGGAAAAGTCCTGGCCCTGTTGGCTTCACTGGAGAATTTTACCAAATATCCAGGGAAGAGTTGACACCTATATGACTCAAGCTGTTCCAGAATATAGAAAAAGATGTAATACTCCCAAACTTACTTTATGAAGCAAGCTTAACACTAATACCAAAACCAGGGACAGACACCACTAAAAAGGAAAACTACAGACCAATATCCCTCATGAACATAGATGCAAAAATCTTCAACAAAATCCTAGCCAACAGAATCCAACAAACTACCAAAAAAATAATACATCCTGACCAAGTGGGATTCTTACCTGGTATGCAAGATGGTTCAACATCAGAAAAACAATCAATGGTCTCCACCACATAAACAAAACAAAACAAAAGAGCCATATGATTATATAAATTGATGCAGAAAAGGCATTTGATACAATTCAACACCCATTCCTGTTCAAAATTCTTAGCAAAATAGAGATAGAAGGGTGGTAATTCCTCAACATAATAAAGGGCATGTATGCAAAGCCAACAGTCAACATCATTATTGATGAAGAAAGACTCAAAGAGTCCCCCTTACAAAGGGGAAGCAGACAGGGATGCCTTCTGTCACCACTCCTATTTAACATTGTATTAGAAGTCCTGGCCAGGGCAATAGTGCAAGAAAGAGAAAAAAAGGCATTCAAATTGACAAAGAGGAAATAAAGCTATCTCCATTTGTGGATGATATGATCCTGTACACAGAAAACCCAAGAGACTCAACAAAAACAAAAACAAAATAAACAAACAAACAAGAACCCTACTGGAACTAATATAATAGAGAGATGCAGCAAAGTGGCAGGATACAAGGTCAACATACAAAAATCGGTTGGATTCCTCTATACCAACAAAGAGACGTCTGAAAAAAAGTAAGGGAAACAATACTATTTATGAAAGCTACTAAAAAGATAAAATATCTAGGAAATCAGCTCTGTTGTTTCCTAGGCATTGTGACCTATACAAAGAAAACTATAAAACACTACTACAGGAGACAAAAAGAGCTCTACATAAATGAAAGAACCTGCCTTATTCATGGATAGGTAGACTGAATATTGTGAAAATGTCAATACTAGCTAAAGCAATCTACACATTTAATGCAATCATGATCTAGATACCAACAATTTTTTTTTTTTTTTTTTAAGACATAGAAAAACCAATTACTGAATTCATATGGAAAGGAAAGAGACCTTGGATAAGCAGAGCACTACTGAAGAAGGAGCTCTGGTAG
>NW_006921956.1:898844-900144 GCF_000298275.1 Orycteropus afer afer | reverse complement strand
ATCAATTTCCAAAGAAGTATTCAGCTATTTGCCTTCAATCTCACCAATTCTGTTTTCCATTGATTCAATTCTACTCCTTTGCCCATTCAGTGTGTTATCTATTTCTCAAAATTTAGTATTAATCTTCTGGATTTCTATGTGTAGATTTTGTATCATTTCTAATTTTTAATTTATTTTGTTATTTTGCTCTCGTATTGTCTTTTGAAATTGTTCGAGGGTTTTCTCTGTGTTTTCCTCAATTTTTTCAGTGTTTTCTTTGATCTGTCTTTGAATTCATTGAAGGTACCTAAATATAATTCTTTTGAATCCTTCTCAGGGAATTCCAATACTGTGTCTTCCTCAGGGATGAGTTTTGGGTCTGTATCCTGTTCCCTTGTTTCTCCTCCTCTATCTTGCTTCTTTGTGTGTACTGTGATGCTCTGTTTTCTCCAAGGCATTGTGACATTTTTATTTAATTGGTGATTTTATGTTGAAGTGACTTGCCCATGATTTTTATTTTCTTTGTTTTGTTTATATGTTATCTTTGTAAGCAGGGTACT
This sequence comes from Orycteropus afer afer, assembly GCF_000298275.1. Lineage (NCBI taxonomy): Eukaryota > Metazoa > Chordata > Mammalia > Tubulidentata > Orycteropodidae > Orycteropus > Orycteropus afer. Next base: position 899,605 of record NW_006921956.1, on the reverse strand, counting down.
GTGCTGTACTCCTGTATTCACTAGCTGGCAGCACTTATACACTCACCACTGCCTCATTTCCTGTTGTCAGCCTCCTATATGTCCCTGCTGTCCTTGGCAAACATAGCCTATTCTTAGGTCCTTGGAATCTGAATTACAATGCTGATACTGTAAAATCCAAAATGGCCACAACATGTAAATATTTAAAATGGCTACATCCTCACTCATTTTAAATATGCAAAATGTCCACTGCTTATAAGCATGCAAAATGGCTGCACCCTCAGTGACTTTAAATATTCAAAATGGCTGCTGCTTATAAAATTTCAAAATGATTGTGCTCGTGGTCATTTTAAATATCCAAAATTGCCACCTCTTGTAAACAATCAAAGTGGCTGCACCCTCAGGACAGCGGAAAGTCCACAGCTCAGGTTGTCTCCCTCTTTGCTGTTTCCCTTCTTAGTCATAGGCCACCAGTGCAGTCGTCCCTGCAGCCCTTGGTAATCTTTAGGGCTGATCTTTAGGTCAATTATGGGGTCCCAACACCACTTGGAAATATTCAGGCTGTTCATCCCATCAGAGTAGCTGATAGTCCACTGCTCCGACCATATCCATATTCACAGTTTTCGTTCAGGTTTTTCCACTAGTTGGGGCCTAATCCACTTCTACATAGTTTCTTTCAAAGCTCAAGGCTCCAGGATTATCTTCTATACCTCTGTTAATTGGTGTCTCTTTTCTTTGTTAAAGAGGGTATGTGGAGCTTGTCTGCCTATTCCTCCATCTTA
>NW_006921956.1:881488-895598 GCF_000298275.1 Orycteropus afer afer | reverse complement strand
GGTATTTTCACGCAAATTCTTCTGCTAATTGGGGTTTAGTCCAATTCTGTATCCTTCCCTTCAAGGCTCAGGGGTCCACGATTATCTTCTGTGTCTGCGTTAATTGGTTTCCCTTTTCTTTGTTGAAGAGGGTCTGTGCAATCCTTCTGCCTAGTCTGCCATCTTGCTGGAACTCCCAAAAAAATTAAATTCTTATGTGCATCAAAAGATTCTTCAAAAGGGTAAAAAGAGAACCTACAGATTGGAAGAAAATATTTGTCTGTGACATATCTGACAAAGGAGTAATTTCTAAAATGTATAGAAAACTTCAACACTTCAACATCAAGAAGACAAACAATCCAATTCAAAAATGAGCAAGAGACTTGAACAGACACTTCACTAAAGACGATATGCTAGTGGCCAACAAACACATGAAGAATTGCACCAATCTTTACTCATTAGAGAGATGAAAATCAAAGCTATGATGAGATATCACCTCACCCCAGCAATAATAAAGTTCAACAGGACAGAAAATAACAAATGCTGGAGAAGTTGCAGAGAGATTGGAACTCTTGTGCAGCACTGGTGGGATTGTAAAATGGTACAGTCATTGTGGCAAATGGTATGGTGTTTCCTTAAAAAACTGAAAACAGAAATACCATTTGACCCAGCAATTCTATAACTAGGAATATATCCTAAAGAGGTGAGAGACAGGGCATGAACAGATGTATGCACAGTTATGCTCATCATAGCACATTCACTATAGCAAAGAGATGTAAACAACCTAAATGCCCATCAACGGTTGAATGAATAACCAATTTATGGTACATTCACACAATGGAATACTATGCTACTTTAAAGAACAATGAAAGGTACATGAATCATCTCACAGCATGGATAAGCATGGAGGACATTATGCTGAGGGAAATAAGTCAATCACAGAAGGACAAATATTGTATAAGCTCATTACTGTAAAAAGACAAAGAATGGTTTGCTTAAGGAAGGGATCTCACTTTGTAGGTCATTGGAGTGGGGATAAAAAGGGAGGGATTAATTTCAAGCTCGTTGGGGGCCACATACTGAAGTAGGAAAGGGGAGGGATGGTATGGAAGGAGTCTGTGACTACCATGATAACATTAAGAAAGGGAGGGCACCAAATTGTGCACATAAGATATAGATGACAGAAGCTAATACCAGTATATTCACTATACTATATTACCATTAACACCAAATACCGGGATACAGATAAACACATAAATACCTGAGATCAGATGGGGGTCAGTGAACAGGATTATACTCTAGACCAAGGATAGATTAACTGAGGCTAGTCTTGCACAGGCAGCTCTGGTAGCATAGTGGCTAAAGCACTTGACTGCTAACCGGAAGGCTGGTGGTTCAAACCCACCAGCCCCTCCTCGGAAGGAAGATGGGGCAATCTACTTCTGTAGTGATATTGCCTCAGAAACCCAAGGAGGGGTTGCTATGAGTCGGGTCTGATTCGATGGCACATAACAACAACAATAACAACAATCTTGCACAGATACCAATGACTCAAAATACCTGCAATCCTTACAGAAACAACAGAAAACAGAAGTAGAGCAATTCCACACAGACAGCCAGATACTGTGGGAGAGAGATCCAATGGATCTACTGACTCAGGACCATAGTATTGGGGGACGCCAGACTCAATTGGCACAATAAAATACATAAAAATCTTGTTCTACAACCTACATTAGTGAGTAGTGACTGGGGTCTTAAAGGCTTTCAAGCGGCCATCTAAGATGCAGCTAATGGTGTCCTATCATTGGAACATTGGAAGCAAAGAAGAGTACTATATATATACATACATTTATATATATAATAAAATATTTGGAAACAATTAGCCTTAAGACAATGTGGACCTCAAGACCAAAAGAACTAGATGATGGTACCTGGTTACCAATGCCAACCACTCAGGAAAGGATCAAAACTGGAGATCCTGGATAGAGTAAGAGGAAAAATGTGGAACAAAATCCAAAAACTCAATAATGACCAGAAGTACTGGTCAGATGGACTCTGGTGGTTCTCTCAATAGTATCACCCTGAGATACACTTCAGGCCTGTAATAAAACTCACTCCCAGGGGCTGGCTCTTAGCCCAATAATAAATAAGACATACACACAGACCACTGAAACGAGGGTGACACACTCACATACTCTATGGAGATGCATCCCTTGGAGCAATCAACCATGGGGCACCAGAGGGGCAATATTAGTATGGAGGAAATGCAGCACACACAGGAACGCATAACTATGAGGAGCTCGGGGTGGAGGGAGGGATTACTGGGGCAGAGATTGGAGGAGAGTGAGTTAGGGTTGGAGATGGTAATTGGGATGTGAAATCAAATGTACATGAAAGGTTGAATGTAAAACAAACTCTGGTCTGTAAACTTGAAACTAAAGCAAAATATAAATAAATACATAATAGGAACTCTGGTGGTGTAGTGATAAGGCACTTGACTATTAACTGGGTGATCAGTGGTTCAAACCCATCAGCTTCTCTTTGGAGAGAAGATGGTGTGATCTACTTCTCTAAAGATTTACAGCCTCTGAAACACAAATGGGGGTCACTATGAGTCAAAATGACTCAATGACAGTGTTTGGGTTTTCTTGGAATTACTGGTTGAGTTCTACGCTCCTTCAAGTTTCAGTTGAGATAATTCTTCTGCTAGGCTGTATCATGACAATCCTCGTTCCCAGGTGGGCTCTCTCTTTGTGTTCTCATTGCACCTTGAGTTTATGTACCTCTTTATTCACCTACATTTTTTCTCCTATCTCTTTTGAAAGCTAGGATGGGGATTTGTCTAGCTGTGTTGCAGTGAATTGCTTGCTTGTGACCCCCATCAGATGACTGGGTGGGACTATGCAAACATGAGGTGCTTGTGGCCCACCAAGGAGATTGGACAGCTTGCTAATAGTGTAAATAACATATGTGGCACCCTTGAAGGAGTGGAACCAAGCAAATAAGGTGTATGGGAACCTAACATGGGGATTGGTCAGTTTTGTCTTCTGCTAGGCTTAAAATGAGCCACCGTGGAAGCAGAAAGGAAGAATGTCACTACCATCAATGATGAAGAGCCAAGAGCGGAGCATATTCTTTCAGTTTGAGATCCCTGTGCTGAACTTCCTCGATTTGCAGAGAGAGAGAGAGAGCTGTAATACCTTGCTGAGATGGCAAGAAGCAGCACCAGAGAATCAGTGGCATAGAAATGGTGGGCAGCAGAACCAGGAGACCTAGCAGAAGACACAGCATGAGAGAAAGAGTGGGCTTCCCAGCCCACAGAGCAACAAAGCTGAGTGCCTTCAGGCAGGAGCCTTGCTGGTGGAGTGAGGGGTCTCAAGATGCTTATCCATGGAGCTAAACTCACTGACCCATTGGACAAGAAAGCTGACTGCCTTTGGGCAGAGGGCTTAGTGGTGGACTGGGGTGCTTCAGGGCACTCACCAGCAGACCTAAAAGAGCTTTGCAAAACTTGCTCAAGCAGAGCAGAGGTCAAGAGGCCCCAGGGTTGAAAGACCAAGGATCAAAGAGAGGCTTGCCCGAGACACAACTGAAAAGAGGCTGTCCTGATCAAAGAACTGTGTCCTGAGTCATTTCTGATCCTGAATTGTCACCTTTTACTTTCTTAATAAAACCCATAATCATGAGTATTGTTTGTGAGTTCTTTGGGGCTATTGCACTGAATTATTGAATCTATCAGAGAAGTGGAGAGTGCTGTGGGAAAGAAAGTTGGTGTCAGAATTGGTAAAAAGTTTGGAAAGGGAGTCATGTCTAATCTCTGCCTCACAAGAATCAGCACTGGGCTGTTGGTCTTGATCCCCCTCCTTGCTTGTGAAGTTAGAGCAGGTCAGACACCTCCCTCATGCCATTTTTACAGTAGCTTCCTTTGGACTCATCATCAGAAAAGACTAACATGCTGATATAACTTTGAAGAGTTAGCTGATATATGTTGTTGTAGTTGCTTGGTGCTGTCAAGTCAATTCCAATTCATGGAAGCCCCATACATTAGAGCTTATTGTTTGTAACTGATGTATGGGAAAGTGATTCCTGTCTCTCTTCAGGTCAGTGCATAGAGCTTGCTCTAGGTGTTGCACGAGAACAAAGCCTGGCAAATCAGCTGAGTTAATTTGGTAAGAACCATTGGGAAATTTTTTTCTTTGGCTGAAGATATAGAGCTGGGGGAATATAGATCTGGATCAGCAAATGCCTTCCAAGTGCATTACCCTAATTTTAAATATATGGACACTTTAATTTTGTTTTTGCCTAAGTCAATTCAAGTCAGTTTTCTATGACTTACTGAAATATCCTAAAAAATGTCCTATGTCAGCTTCTAATTTCATAACACTTATTTGTTCTTCATTTTGGTTAATCCTTTAATGTTTGCCTGTGTAATTCTGAAGTGTAAATATGATTATGTTACTTCTTTTCCTAACATGCTTCAATTATTCCCTGAAGTCCCTTCAATAAATGCTTTAGTATTGAATTGAGCCTTGTTCTGCTTACCCAGCTCCATTACTGATACTCTATCATAGACACAGTTCTAACTCTTACACTTGATATTCCCTCTACATAACATGATGCTTCAGTCTTGCAGGGCTTGGCATATGCTGTACTTTCTGTCTGAATGTCATTCTCATCCAACATCAAGACACTAATCAAATAGCATCTCCTCTCTGCTATACAGTTAGTTCTGTTGTCCCACACTCTCATATAAAATTTAAACCTCATTTTTTTAAGCATTCATTACACTGCATTGCAATTATTTAATTTCATTATTATCTCCCCATAGATCATTCAATCCTGAGAGTAAGTTTTGGCATCTTGTTCATCTTTGTAGACGTATTGTACTGCACATTCTTGAAACAGTAAGTGCTTAATAAATATTCACAGGCTGATCCGTTCTGAGGAGTGGCTGGTGGCTTCTGGTTAGCATTCAAGTGCCTTAGGCACTATGCTACCAGGCCTACAAGTCATATATATTGTCTGTCAGAACTACTTAACTGTGCTGTTGTGGCTTAAAAACTCCATGAAAATCAGTTGCTGTTGAGTTGATTCTGACCCATCACAACCCCATCTGTTTCAGAACAGAGCTGTACTCCATAGTGGTTTCAGTGACTGTGATCAATGGCTGCAATCATTTGGAAGCAGAGGTCAGGTCATTCTTTCAAGGCATCCGTGGGTGGATTTGATCTGCAGAACTTTCAGTTAGTAGCTGAGCACTTCACTGATTGCGCCAGCTTGGAACTCCTAAAGTAACCACACATGATGCATAAATGAATGGGCATGGCTGAATTCCAGAAAATTTTTAATTACAATGTCAGGGAGAGGGCCAGGTTTGGCCCAAGGCCTTAGTTTACCAGCCACTGGTATAAAAGAAAAAGTTAGATTATAGTTCTTAAACTGACTATAAACATAGTTTGATAAAGAAGACTCTGTATAAATGGACAAGGGTTTTATAGCTTTTAGGGTAATCATGTTAAAGTCTATTAGACATAAAAACTTTTGTTCGCAACTTCTGATATGGCAGTTCCTATCATAAGTTCCAATAGTTCTGTTATTTTTTTATTAAAATTTATCTAGTCACATAATCAATAACTGCTGATTGAAAATCTAATCATACTCCCTTATTTGAAGGAATTTGAAATAAGATGTTCAAATTTAATATTGAGGGTTTTTTTAAATGTACTGTTAGTAGAAAATGTATTTTTTTTGTGTGAAGAGTCAATGAATACCTAAGTTTCTTTTTTAAAAAATACAGCACTCATTTTATTTTCCCTTAGTTTTCAATGAAATGCCTTTTTCAAACAATTTTTTTTTTCTTTAAACTGTTTCCTAAAACCAAAAATTAAATGAGAGTTCTCTAACGTAAAATCAATCTAATAGCCTCACACATAGAATGGGCTCTCTTTGTAGATCAAATTAGAAGGACTGTTTTATATTTTTTAAATCATTCAATTTTATTATCTTTGGTGGTTTCCAATTGTGAATCTCCTGTAAGCACACAGCCAGAAAAATCAGAAGCAGTGAGCTTGGAAGGAGATGGCCAAACCCGAATTAATAGGCTATACTTGAGCAAACATATGGAAATCATTTAATTATTTGGAGGTCATCTTTTGGACAATGTCTGCTGGGCCCAGCTGGAGCTTAATGCAAAAGCCCCAAAGCTTTAGCTGTACCTCAATCTCCTTCAGTGCATCTCACCAAAAAGCCACACAAATCTGCATCCTAATTAGGTTAAGCTCTTGACTGCTTTTGTCCAAACTGAAAAATTCATTTTTATGCAGATAATGATACTGTCATGACTACATCCGGTTTTTCTGTTTGTTTTTTTCTTTTAAATGCCAGATTACACACATTATGTTTTATTTTTTGTTTCATTCTTGCTTTTTCAGATTTCTAGTCCCACAATAGGAGCTCTGGTAGCATAGTGCCTAAGGCATTTGACTGCTAACCAGAAGGCTGGCAGTTCAAACCCACAAACCACTCATCGGAAGGAAGGTTGGGCAATCTACTTCCATAGTGATACTGCCTCAGAAACCCAAGGAGGGGTTGCTACGAGTCGGGTCCAACTCGACGGCACATAACAACAAGTCCCACAATGGAATTTTGGAAGCTTCACTTTTATAAAGATACCACCAGATTCAGATGGTCTTTTAAAAGTTAATGACTAGTGTTTTCAACAACACAAACGGAGGCTGTACACGTGGACTTCACTAGATGGAACACACAGGAATCAGATTGACTACATCTGTGGCAAAAGGTGGTGGAAAAGCTCAATATCTTCAGCCAAAACCAGGCCAGGAGCTGATTGTGGAACAGACCATCAACTGCTCATATGCAAATTCCACTTGAAGCTAAAGACAATTAAAACAAGTCCACGAGAGCCAAAATATGATCTTGAATATATCCCTCCTGAATTTAGAGATCATCTAAAGAATAGATTTGATGTATTGAACACCAGTGACCGAAAGCCAGATGAATTGTGGGAAGATATCAAGAACATTATCCATGAAGAAAGCAAGAGATCACTAAAAAGACAAGAAAAGAAGAGAAGGCCAAAGTGGATGACAGAAGAGACTCTGAACCTTGCCCTTGAGCGGAGAGAAGCTAAAGCAAATGGAAGAAATGGAAAGGTAAAAGAGATGAACAGAAGATTTCAAAGAGCAGCTCAAGTAGACAAAGCCAATTACTATAATGAAATGTGCAAGACCTGGAGTCTGAAAACCAAAAAGGAAGAACATGCTCAGCATTTCTCAAACTGAAAGAACTGAAGAAAAAATTTAAGCCTCGAGTTGCAATATTGAGAGATTCTATGGGCAAAATATTGAATGATGCAGGAAACATCAAGAGAAGATGGCAGGAATACACAGAGTCACTGTACCAAAAAGAACTGATCAATCTTCATCCATTTCAGGAAGTGGCATATGATCTAGAACCAATGGTAATGAAGGAAGAAGTCAAAGCTGCAATGAAAGAACTGGCGAAGAACAAGGCTCCGGGAATTGATGGCATACTGATTGAGATATTTCAACAAACAGATGCCCCATTGGAGGCACTCACTCAGTTATGCCAAGAGATTTGGAGGACAGCTACCTGGCCAACTTACTGGAAGAGATCCATATTTGTGCCCATTCCAAAGAAAGGTGATCCCACAGAATGTAGAAATTATAGAACAATATCATTAATATCACATGCAAGTAAGATCTTACTGAAGATAATTCAGAAACGTTTGCAGCAGTATATTGATAGAGAACTTCCAGAGGTTCAAGCCGGATTCAGAAGAGGACGTGGAACAAGGGATATCATAGCTGTTGTCAGATGGACCTTGGCTCAAGGCAAAGAATACCAGAAAGATGTTTACTTGTGTTTTATTGACTATGCAAAGGCATTTGATTGTGTGGATCATGACAAATTATGGATAACATTGAGAAGAATGGGAATTCCCGAGCACTTGATTGTACTCATGAGGAATCTGTACCTTGACCAGGAGGCTGTCGTTCGAACAGAACAAGGGGACACTACATGGTTTAAAATCAAGAAGGGAGTGCATCAGGGTTGTATTCTGTCTCCACACTTATTCAATCTATATGCTGAGCAAATAATCCGAGAAGCTGGACTATATGAAGAAAAACGTGGTATCAAGATTGGAGGAAGAATCATTAACAACCTGAGATATGCAGACGATACAACTTTGCTTGCTGAAAGTGAGGATGACTTAAGGCACCTACTGATGAAGGTTGAAGAATACAGTCTGCAGTATAGATTACATCTCAACATAAAGAAAACAAAAATCCTCACAACTGGACCAATGAGCAGCATCACAATCAATGGAGAGAAGATTGAGGTTGTCAAGGAATTCACATTGCTTGGTTCTACAATCGATGCCAACGGAAGCAGCAGTCAGGACATTGGATGACGTGTAGCATTGGGAAAGTCAACTGCAAAGAAACTGTTTCAAGTGCTGACGAGCAAGGATATCTCCTTGAGGACTAAGGTGCGCCTGACACAAGCCATGATATTTCCAATCGTCTCATATGCATGTGAGAGCTGGACAATGAATAAGGAAGACTGAAAAGAGTTGATGCTTTTGAGTTGTGGTGCTGACGAAGAATGCTGAAAGTACTGTGAACTGCTAAAAGAACTAACAGATCTGTCCTGGAGGAAGTGCAGCCAGAATGCTCCTTGGAAGCAAGAATGGCCAGACTTGGTCTCACCTATTTTGGTCATGTTGTAAGAAGGGACCATTCCCTGGAGAAGGATGTCATGCTTTGTAGGGTGGAGGGCCGACGAAAGAGGGGGAGGCCTTCAAGGAGATGGATTGATACAGTGGCTGCGATGATGGGCTCAATATAGCAGGGATTGTGGGGCTGGCGTGGGATCAGGCAGTGTTTCATTCTGCTGTGCATGGGGTCGCTATGAGTTGGAAATGACTCGACGGCACTTAACAACAACAGTGTGTAAAAACCAAAACCAAACCAAACTCACTGCTATCAAGTTGGATCCAACTCATAGCGAACCCTCCTTGGGTTTCCAAGGCGTTATCATTAGGTAAGTAGATTGCCCAGTCTCCCATCTGAGGAGTGGCTGGTGGGTTTGAATCACCAGTCTTCTGGTTAGCAGTCAAATGCCTTACGCACTATGCCACCAGAGCTCCTAATCTACGTTGATTTGCAAAATTTTAGAGACTTGCCATCAGTGCTAAAAAACACTATAAAGGTTACACTGGATATATACTTTAATTTCTAGATAAATGTGGTATCCTTTTGAAGCAATAGAATTTTAAAACATAGGCAGTTAAGACTCACAAAATTAAACCATTTTTAAGTAGTCACCAAATTATCCATTATTTCTTAGATATCAGACACATATCCCCCCAAATGCAATGATAGATCAATAATTTTCTTGGCATTTATTATCTTTACAAATAGAGATGCAAATATATTAATTAGAAAGTATAAACTTTGAAAGTCATCAAACACAAGGTTATAAAATCCTAGTTCTACCACTTATTGGTTATTAAATGCAGGAGCTAGTCTCAGAAGCCCCCCTACACACCCTCTCCCATAAATCACTCCTTTAAGTACCCATATACCTGTGTAGTTTCTCCCTTTCATTCTGGACTGGCCCTATGACTCACTTTGACCAATGGAATGTGGCAGAAATGACATAGTATTTCTGGGGCAAGGTCATCTGAAGCTTTGACTTTCCATCTACTTCTTCTGAGTCACTTATTCTGGCTTCAGAATTCTAGGTAGCCTGAACAGACTGCTTTGATGGCTGAGAGGAAAGCAAGTTAGCCAGGTGGAGATGCCACATGTAATGGGACTGACACCCAACCAACTGAGAGCAAATGTACCAGACAGATGAGTGAAGAAGCAATCTTGGCCATACAGATTACTTCAGTCTGAGCCCCTTTTGAGTGCCATCATCCCAAAAGAGAGATCACAAAGGAGGCTAACTCAAGTCAGGCCATTTGACACACAAAACCATTTGTTGGTAGGTGTTGTAAATTGAGTTCAAACTCATAGGGACCCTACATTCAACAGAATGAAACATTGCCTGTTCCCATGCCATCCTCACAACTGTTAGTATGCTTGAGCTCATTGCTGCAGCCACAACAATAGGAACTTCCTATTTTTTCTAACTCTCTACTTACCAAGCATGGTGTCCTTCTCCAGGGACCAGTCCCTCCTCATAACATGTCCAAAGTACGTGAAACCAAGTCTCAGTATCATCCTTTCTAAGGAGCATTCTGGCTATACTTCTTCCAAGGCAGATTTGTTTGTTCTTCTGGCAGTTCATGGTATAGTCAATACTTTTCACCAACACAGTAAATCAAAGGCATCAATTCATTTCAGTCTTCCTTATTCATTGTCCAGCTTTGCATGCATATGAGGCATTTGAAAATGCCTTGGCATGAGTCAGGAGCACCTTTGTCCTCAAGGAGACATCTTTCCTTCATAACACTTTAAAGAGGTCTTTTGAAGCAGACTTGCCCAATGCAATATGCCATTTGATTTCTTGACTGTGTGCAGTTGTCGATCTAAGTAAAAGGAAACTGGTGACAACTTGTTTATCATGATGTAGCTTATTTGTCCAGGTGTAAGGATTTTTGTTTTCTTTAAACTGAGATGTAATCCATACTTAGGGCTGTAGTTTTTGATCTTCATCAGTAAGTACTTCAAGTCCTCTTTGCTTTCAGAAAGGGAGGTTGTGTCATTTGCACATCACAGGTTTATGAGACTTACTCCAGTCCTGATGCCATGTTCTTCTGATTTTAGATTATTTGTCCAGGTTTCTGGATTATTTGCTCAGCATATAGATTGAGTAAGTAGGATGACAATATACAACACTGACACAAATCTTTCCTGATTTAAACCAAAGTATATACCCTTATTCTGTTTGAATGACTACGTCTTGGTCTATGTACAAGTGTCCCATGAGCACAGTGAAGTGTTCTGGAATTTGCATGCTTCACAATGATATTCATAATTTGTTATTACCCAAACACTTGAATACTTTTGTATACTCAATAAAACACAGAGAAACATCTTTCTGGTATTCTCTGCTTTCAACCAAGATTCATGTAATATCACATTGTTATCCCTCATTCCATGTCCTCTTCTAAATTCAAGTTGAATTTCTGGCAGTTCCCTGTCAGTATACTCCTGCCATTATCTTCAGCAAAATTTTACTTTCATGTGGTATTAATGGTATTATTTGATAATTTCCACATTCTGTTGGATCACCTTTCTTGAGAATGAGCACAAATATGGATCTCTTTCATTCAGTTGGCCAGGTAGCCATCTTGCAAATTTATTGGCATAGATGAGTGTTCTGGTTACCTAGTGCTGCTCTGACAAGAATATACTACAAATGGGATGGCCTTAACAAGCAGGAGTTTATTTTCTCACAATTTGGAGGCTTTAAGTCCAAGTTCAAAGTGCCAGGCTCTCGGGGCTGGGTGAAAGCCCCTCAACCTTGGGGTCCAGCTCTGCCTCCTGCTCCCGGCCCACTGGAGCTAGAGGCATTTCTTCACTCAGACAGCTGCTGGCTGCTGAGACTGAGAAGCCCCAAGGTTGCCAAAGAAAAAGGCACAGTCCCGATGTTACCAAACCACACAACAGTTCATTAACTTAAGTCCATTTTTAAGTCCCAAGGTTGGCAGAGCATAGCAGGCTGCTGAGCAACGACACGGCTACATGCAGGGTCCAAGCGTGCCACAGGCTAGAGACCATTCCCAAAGGCTTCTCCTTATATATGGGAAGCAGACCACATACCCAAAGGCAGCTACCCAGCTGCTTGTGGTAGATCCCACCATGGAGTTGATTGCCAGTCTCCTCATGGGGATTAACTACCATCAGCTGCCCAGCCACTCAACCAGGCCCAGCTAAGTTGACATACAAACCGAACTACCACAATGAATAAGGACTTCCTGTTTTGCACTAATCTCAATTGTTGTTACTGTTATGGCTGTTGTTATATGCCATCGAGTCAGACCTGACTCATAGCAACCCCTCCTTGGGTTTCCAAGGTGGTGTCACTATGGAAGTAGATTACCCAAACTTCCTATTTCCTAAATTCTTGGAACCCTGATTTTTGCCAATGCTTTCAGTGCAACTTGGACTTCTTTCCTCAATACCATTGGTCATTGACCATATGATACTTCTTGGAATTGTTAAATATCGACCACATTTTTTTTTTTACCATGGTTCTGTGTATTCCTTCCATATTTTTTGATGCATCTTATGTCATTTAATATTTTGTCTGTAAACAAAGCCATTCATTTGAGTTCATTCAGACTCATAGTGACGCTTTAGGACAGAGTAGAATAGCCCTATAGGTTTTCCAAGGCTGTAAATCTTCACATAAGCAGTACTGCCTCATCTTTCTCTCGCAGAATGGCTGGTGGGCTTGAACCACTGACTTTCTGGTCAGCGTTAACCACTGAATCCTCTAACCTTTATACCACCAGAGCTCCTTATTTTGCCCGTAGAATCCTCTAATATTGTAATGTGAGGCTTGATTTATTTATCTTCAGGGATTTCAGCCTGAGAAGTGCCAAAAGTGTTTTTCCTTTTTGGTTTTCTAACTTCAGATTTTTTCTTCTGTCATTACTATATTTTACTTACTTTTCTTGAGCTCTATAACTTCTGTCCAGCTCTTTTATTTCATGATTTCTGCTGTTTGCTTTAACTATTGGATATACAATAACAATTTCTTGAGTCTTTTCTAGTAAAGTCACCTAAAAAATTACATTTTGTATTTTCACAAACAACAGGATTCTCAACGTTTATTCTTGTCTTTCACAGAAAAGTGGTAATTTCTTAAATTTTAATTTGTTCATGAATCAGGTAACTTTAATAAGAAGCTCTGTGGCATAGTGTTTAAGACATTTGGCTACTAACCCAAAGGTCGGTGGTTTAAACCCACAATGAAAGAGGGGAAGGCCTTCGACGAGAGGGATTGACATGGTGGCTGCGATGATGGGCTCAAGTATAACAGGGATCGTGGAGCTGGCTTGGGATCGAGCAGTGTTTTGTTCTGCTGTGCATCAGGTAGCTATGAGTTGGAGATGACTTGAGGGCACCTAACGACAACAACTTCTAATAAACATTTTGTTTTCTTTCTTTCCCATCTTTTCAATGACCTTGTGCTTTTTTCACGTAGTATTTCCTTAGTACCATCCCATAATTCATCTAGTTTTCAGTCATTTATATTCCCTTTGTCAAATCTATTCTTGACATAGTGTTTAAGTTCAGCTGGGATATACTCAGGGTTGTATTTTAGCTTCACAGACTTGTTTCCCTTTTCTTTAGCTTCACCTTCAAGTTGTTCTGACAGATACTGAGTTCTCTCTTTCCACAGATGTAGTTGCTTTGACTCCTGTCTATTCTCTCTTGTGAAGTCTGTGTGCATAGTCATGTTCATGTGGTTGAAAAAAAGGACCTTTCCAATAAATATATCATTGGTCTTGCAAAATTCTATCATGCCATGCGACCTTCAGTTTTATTTCTATCACTAAGGCTATGTTTTCCAACTACTGATTCTTCATCTTTGTTTCTAACTTTTGTGTTCCAATCACCAGTAATTGTCAATGCATCCCATTGCATGCTTGATCGATTGCAGACTTCAGAAGTTGGTAAAAATCTTCAATTTCTTCATCTTTTGGCATTAGTGGTAGGTGTGTTAATTTGAAGAATAGTTGTACTAATTGGTCTCCCTTGTAGGCATATAAATGTTATTCTATCACTGGCAGTGTTGCATTTCAGGATAGACCTTGAAATATTCTTTTGACAACAAATGTGGTATTGTTCCTATTCATTTGTCATTCCTGGAATAGTAGACTATATATTGTCCAATTCCTATTGACCAATACCCATACATTTCAGCTCACTGATGTCTAGGATAAGGGTCTCTGGTGGAGTAGTGAGTAAGACATTTGTCTGCTAATCAGAAGGTCAGCAGTCAGGACATTAGACGACGTGTAGCATTGGGGAAGTCAACTGCGAAGGAACTGTTTCAAGTGCTGAGGAGCAAGGATATCTCCTTGAGGACTAAGGTGCGCCTGACACAAGCCATGATATTTCCA
>NW_006921956.1:878223-880770 GCF_000298275.1 Orycteropus afer afer | reverse complement strand
CCCTCCTTGGGTTGCCGAGGCAGTATCACTACGGAAGTAGATTGACCAACCTTCCTTCCAAGAAGTGGCTGGGGAGATTGAACTGCCAAACAGCACTCAGGTCACCAGTCATATGACTCAGGCTCTATGAAAAAAAAAAAAAAAAAAAAAAAAAAAATGAAACAATAAACCTCTCAAATTAAAAACTAGCTTCAATATAAAGATCAAACTCAGAATACTATCAGTATAATGTGATATCAGGATAAAGATAGGAAATATGTGACCATAAGACTTTAATGACCTCTGAAATATTTAACCAGTTGCCCTCCAGTCTAGTTAGACTTATGGAGACATCAAGTGTTTCAGTGTAAAATTTCAGTGGCTGTTTTTTTCATAAGCAGATTGCCAGGCCTTTGTTCCTAATCGTTCTTAGTCTGGAAGATTCCTTGAAACTTGCCCACTGTTTGTGATCAGTGACATAGCTTTTAGTATCATAGCAACAAACTAGCAGACGGGTTATGTATTCCTTAAATTAGGGGAAACATAGTTAGTCTTTCATAATTAATGTGATGTATAATTTTTTATAGATATACTTAATCTCTGAGGAAGTTCCTTTTTATTTCTGTTTTTATGGAGAATGGCTATGGCTTTTGCAAAAGGTGTTTTGTTTGTCAATCTGCAGTTTTTTTTCTTCTTTTTAGACTAATATGATGAATTACATTGATTGACTTATAAGTGTTAAACCAAATGAGATAATTTTTAATTTTTCTTAATATATTGACTACAGACAACATATGCTGCTGAATTTGATTTTCTAATATTTTGTTGATGTTCTGGGTCTATATTTGTGCAGATATATTCATCTATAATTATTACTTTTTAAAAAATATCTTTGTAAGATTTTGATATCAGAATTGTTTTGACCTCATAATCTGAGTTAGAAAATTGTCTCTCCTAGATTTTACGAAGGAGCTCTGTGGTGCTGTGGTTAAGGCATTGGGCTGCTCACCTTGAGGTCAGTAGTTTAAACCCGCTGGTTGTTCTGTGGGAGAAAGATGTGGCCGTTTGCTTCCATAAAGATTATAGCCTTGGAAACCCTACTGGGGTTGCTGTGAGTCCGAATCTACTCAAAGACAACGGGTTTAATTTTGGTTTTGGTATTTTATAAAGGAGTTTGTGTAATTTTTACAAGTAATAGCGACCCCTCCTTGGGTTACTGAGGCTGTGTCACTATGGAAGTAGATTGCCCAACCTTCCTTCTGAGGAGCAAATGGTGGGTTTGAACCACCAGCCTTCTGGTTAGCAGTCAAATGCCTTAGGCACTATGCCACTATAGCTTCCCTTTTAAAAATATTTGGGAGAATTCATCAGTAAAATTACCTGTATCTGTAGTTTTTCTTTAAGACACTTAATGATAAAAACAAATTCTTAATAAACATAAAGCTATTAGATATGGTTTTCATCTTCTGTCTATTCTAGTAACTTCTGTTCTTTAAGAAATATATCTGGTTCATCTTAATTGTAGAATTAATTGTCACAAAGTTAAGTAAAATATTGCCACAGTGTCCTTTTCACACTTGTAGGATTGATTATGATAGATCCACTCTCATTCTTGATACTGGAAGTTTGTGTTTTATTTCTTGGCCAGACTTGCTATGGGTTTATTAATTTTATTAACCTTTTGAAAATAATGGGGCTTTGTTATTATTTTTTTTTCTGTTTCATTGATCTGTTCTTATCTTTATTTCCTTCCTTCTACTAATTTTGGGTTTGATTTTCCTTTCTTTTTCTAACTCTTTATGATAGAAACTTTATTGTTGAGAGCCTTCAGAGTAAGCTTTTAAAAATAATTCTCTTTTAACCATTGCTTTTCATCAAGAATTGAACAATTTTTTTCTAAAAAGAGTGAGATTGAAAATATTTTAAACTTTGTAGGCTAGATAGTCTCTCTTGTCATTACTCTCTGCTATTGCAGATGCCAAAAGCCATAGACAATACATAAATGAAATAGTAACAATTATTTCCAATAATGACTTATGTTCCAATGAGATTTTATTTACAAAAACAGATAGAGGACTATTTGGCTTTCAGATAGTAGTTTGTGTACCATTCTTTTATGTGCATCTCACAAATTGTGATATGCTCTATTTCAATTAATACTTATTCGTATATATGATGTCTTTACCCATGGTTATTGTTGGGTATTGTTTAATTTTAAAAAATTGCCTTCGTATCTATCATTTTATTGATTTATAATTCAATTGTTGTGTGATTGGTGAGCATGTTGTTGTTGTTGTTATGTGCCGTCGAGTCAAACCCGACTCATAGAGACCCCTCCTTGTGTTTCAGAGGCAGTATCACTATGGAAGTAGGATTGCCCAACCTTCCTTCCGAGGAGTGGCATAGTATATAAAATTTTAATCTTTTGCAATATATTGAGATGATGATGATGATGATTTTTTAATAGCTTATTATCTATCTTGGTCAATGTTCCTTGTGCATTTGAAAAGGATGTGAATTCTTCAGTTATTGGATTGGAAATAGTTCTTGTTGGTTTGTAGTGTTATT
>NW_006921956.1:850252-870862 GCF_000298275.1 Orycteropus afer afer | reverse complement strand
ATTATCTTCTGTGTCTGTGTTAATTCGTTTCCCTTTTCTTTGTTGAAGAGGGTCTGTGCAATCCTTCTGCCTAGTCCGCCATCTTGCCCCGCCTCTATATATGTGCTCTTATCTTATTATTATTTAAATTACTGAAAGAGTGTTAATATCTCCAAATACAATTATGGATTTGTCCCTGTCTCCCTTTTATATGGTTAGTTTTTTAATACACATTTTGAAGCTTTGCTATTTATTGTCCATATATTTAGAATTGTTAGTTCCTCATAAGTCTTTCTAATGATTGGAAGAAAATACAATTTAAAACTTGGACTTTGCTATGAAAATGTGACCAGCTAAGGTTTTGAGCAACAACCTTCTTACAGTTCATGAACTATAAAATATAACCCCAGCACTTGGAAGGACTATGTACTAATGGCCTATACATCACTTCATCATCTTAAAATCCTTCTTTGAGTTTCTATCTTGGCTACGTTTCTGGGCCCAGATACTAGCAGTCCAGACTAGCAGCTCTGCCATCAATATCGATGCAGCAATGGCAAGAAAAGGAGAGCACTTGGCAAGAGAATGACCACCTGCCAAAATGACCAGGCCTGGACCTTGTCTTTGCTAATGTGTATGATAATCCTTTTAAATATGTCCTTTGTATTTAAAATAATATATCACCTAAGT
The DNA here is from genome assembly GCF_000298275.1 of Orycteropus afer afer. NCBI lineage: Eukaryota > Metazoa > Chordata > Mammalia > Tubulidentata > Orycteropodidae > Orycteropus > Orycteropus afer. The sequence continues at coordinate 870,193 of NW_006921956.1, read as the reverse complement.
GATAGCATGTTCAGAAGGAAGGTTAGGCAATCTACTTCCCCAAGGAGGGGTCGCTATGAGTCAGGTGGACTCCACGGCACATAACAACAACAACAATAGCATGTTAGGATATTTACTTTTGCTTTCTACAAACCCATAAAGAGTGCAAGTAAGTCCATATGATTTTGAGGAGAAACAGTTCAATTTAGATCAAAACTGAATTGGAACTGAAAGCAAGCAAGTGAAGGAAAGTAATGTTTGACATCTTAAGGGAATTTGAGAGCCAGAATTCATTTTGGGAGGTAACTGTTGTGTACTATGTGACTGGTCATGAATACAGGACTAATATTATAGTCTGATAAGTGAATGGCTATATGTGTGAAGGGCCGAAGAGACTGACCTAGTTAGATATCTATGGGAGAGAATCAAGGCCAACTCGTACTAACCCTTGGAAAGAGTGATTTCTTACAAGAAGTCAGTAAAGCGTTATTGAGAATCTGAAGCTTATTATTGGGTTTTACCTAGGTCTCACGACAGAAGGACCAGGAAAAATTTGACATCAAGAACTAGATGGGTGGTTGGATTCTTGAGAGCCATTCAAACACTGAGAGTCTATTTAGTGATATTATTATCCCTGTGGACTGTAGGTGGGAAGGGTCAAGATTATTGCAAAGGATCTTTGAGTCAATATGTACACATGGTACTAATGGTAGACTTAAAAAAATTAACTCATATGCATTTCCAAATAGAGAAATGCAGGGTCTTGAGCAGCCTAGAATTTAGCACTTTTCAAAACTCTTTTTTTTTTTTTTTTAAGTGTTCAATGTTTAGTAGAAGGTGAAAAGGGTTATATAATTTCCACTTGAGGGCACTATCTATTGCAGTAGAAGTAGGAGCAACTTGTAATTCAATGAGAATTATCAAGTCAGTTTTAACCTCAGTTAAGTGAAACATTATTTTATTATTTATATTAATGGCAATTTAGGGCTCTTTATAGATTGACGGTGCCCTTACATTACAGTTGTTAAAGCACTTGACAGCTAACTGAAAGGTCAGTGATTTGCACCCACCAGTCACACCATGGAAGATGAGGCAGTCTGCTTCTGTAAGATTTACAGTCTTAGAAATGCTATGGGGCATTTCTACTCTGTCCTATAAGATCACAGTAAGTTGGAATCCACTTTAAAGCAGTGGGTTTATAGGTTGGCTTAGTGTGTATATATCATCTTTTTTTTTTTTTTTAAATAATTGTGGTTTGGGTGGAAATTAGCAAAGCAAATGTGTTTTGCAACCAACAGTTCATGCACATTTGATTTCATGGCCATTTACCGGCCCTAACCATAAAAATCTTTCCTTCCCTCCCCTCTGTGTGACTACTCCATCCCTTTGCCCCTCTTAGCTATGTGTTCCTCTGTGTCCAGCTGTCCCTCTATGTGAACATTGCCCCACTGGTGTCTCATGGCTGATTGATCTAAGGGGTGCATCTACCTAGAGTAGGTGGATGCATCACCCTGAGGTAGGTATTCTCATGTAGGTCTTTCTACTGTTGGGCTGAGATCCAATCCGTGGAAATGAATCAATTTCTAAGTTTGAAGGGTAACCTGGGGCCATAGTCTCAGGGATTCCACCAGTCCCTATACGATCACTAATTCTGTTTTTTTGTGTGTGTTTTTTATTTTTGTTCCACATTTTTCCTCCCACTCTATCCAGGCTCTCCAGTTTTGATCCCTTTCCGAGTGGTTGGCGTTGGTAGCCAGGCATCATCTGGTTCTTCTGGTCTCGGGGTCATGGAGGCTGAGGTCCTCATGGTCCATCTTATCCTTGGACTACTTGTTTCCAGATACCTTTGATTTTCTTCGCTTTTCTTTGCTTCAGATGAGAGGAGATCAATAGTTGTGTTTGACATGGCCACTCCAAAGCTTTGAGACTCCAGTCGTTACTCACTGAAGCAGGTTGTGGAACAAGGTTGTGCCAATTGAGCATGATCTCCCCTGAGACTATGGTTCTGAGTCAACATGCCTGGTGATTCTCTCTCTCAAAATGTTTGGTTGTCTTTGAGAAGTTACCTCAGCTCTGTCTTCTGTTGCTTCTGTAATGTTTGTGGCTAATTTTGTAGCAAAGATGCATATGTAAGATTATCTTCAGCCAAATCTATATTTGTTTAGAGTATATTCCTGTTTGCCTACCCCCATCTGATCTTCTCCCCTGTCTATGCATTAATCCATAGCCTGGTGTTTGGAGTTAGTGGCCATGCAGTTATGTGCATGTAGTAATACATGGCTCTGTTGTCAATATCTTATGTGCAAGTTTCAGTGTCCTTCCTTTCCCCAGTGTCATCATGCTGGTAATAGCCTCTTTCCATACCATCCCTCCCCTCACCCAAGTCATCATGTGACACCCAACTAGTCCGAAATATTTCCCCCATTTTTTTTGTTTGTTTAAATTTTATGTTAAGTTTTTTAATGTTTAAAAATGTTTGTAAGTTTATCATTTCAGTCATTTCCTCAAATATTGGGAGTATATTGCCTATACTGTGGGGCTCTGAAAAATTCTTTGGCATCCAACGGGGGTCCTCATGCACAAAAAAATTTAAAAAAACTACTGTATTCAACAGTAAGGGTACCATTTGTAAAATAAAGTCTGGTTTATTTTTCTGTGGAATGATTTTATTTATTCATTTCTTTGTAATCTCAATCTCACTTACAAATACAACCAGAGTGTCTTTCTTCATGCAGACATTGCATTGATTTCATGTTACTCTTACCCAAATATTCACTCTCCCTATTACAGAAATCATTTCTCATCTAAGTCCTTGACCTTCCCCCACCTTGTCTCCCACTGAATAAACTAAGACAATGTCATCTGTAGAAATGTCAGGGTTTACATCTTCATCTTTCTGTATTTTTCTCTCAAAAATAATTTTAAATCTGTGATATTGTATGGGTCTTTCACCTTAAACAATTCTAAAATTTTCATACTGTTTTCCAGATGTTTTTTCTGAATGGAAACTTTGTTAAACCACAATCTGCTGGGGCCTCAAAAAATATTTGGTGGTTGTTTTTCCTCTTTCTCTTTTTGCTCTAAATTGAAATTGAGTTCTCTGTCATCTCCGGTTGGAAAGACTTTTCTCCTTCTTTTCCTTCCTCATAGGACCACACTACACTTTTGGAGTAATAAAAACATCATTTAAATGAAATGTACAAGGCAATAACCATTGAGCTCAAATGCCATTAAATATTTATCAATACAATTGTATAATTTTGACTTTGAAATAAACATTAGGCTATCTACATTTAATGGTTTCCTGTAAAAGGACAGAAAAAAAAAATTCTTTTCCAAGAGTTTTGCAGCATGAGTGCTAGCCTTAACAAATAAATAGTTCATAGTGTGCCAAAATTGAATTGCCAAATGATTGACCACATCCTATACTGCACAAGGAAAAGGCCTCTATTGTTTGTACAAGTGTTTCATTCCATGTTTGACCGTGGTGGATAAATAGTATGGAGTTGGCATTTTTAAATTAACCTTTATTTTCAAGTAACTACAGACGAGGGTGTGTGGGTACAGAGAAGAGAAGTCGAAGAATTTAGGGAAAGAGGAACTCCAAGAAATCTTGACCTGGCATGCTCTGCTGAGATGCAGGAACTATTAACTGGAATTTGTGGAAATTAGACACATCATTGTTATTGTTAGGTGCAGTCGAGATGGCTCCAACTCATAACGACCCTATGCACAACAGAACAAAACACTGCCCTTTCCTGTGCCAGCCTCACAATGTTCGCTATACGTGAGCCCATCGTTGCAGCCACTGTGTCAATCAACCTCTTGGAGGGCCCTCCCCTTCTTCAGTAACCCTCCACTTTTGTATGATATCGTTCTCCAGGGAATGGTCTCTTCTGACAACATGACTAAAGTAGGTGAGACGGAGTCTAGCCGTTCTCTTTTCCAAGGGGTATTCTGGCTGCACTTCTTCCAGGACAGATTTGTTTGTTCTTCTGGCAGTCCATGGTACTTTCAGTATTCTTCAAAAACACCAAAACTCAACAGCATCAACTACTCTTCAGTCTTCCTTGTTCATTGTCCAGCTCTCACATGCATATGAGGAGATTGAAAATACCATGCTATGCTTAGGCAGATGTTAATCTTCAAGGAGACATCTTTGCTCTTCAGGACATTAAAGATGTCTTTTGCAGCAGATTTGCCCAGTGGATACATCATCTGAAATCTTGACTGCTGTTTCCATTGGTGTTGATTGTAGAACGAAGTAATATGAAATGTTTGACAACTTCAAACTTTTCTCCATTTATTGTGATGCTGCTTATTTTTCCATTTGTGAGGATTTTCATTTTCTTTATGTTGAGGTGTAATCCATACGGAGGACTGAAGCCTTTAATTTTCATCAGTAAGTGCTTCAAGTCATCCTCATTTTCAGTAGTCAAGGTTGTGTCATCTGAGTATCACAGGTTGTTAATAAGTCTTCTTCCAATCCCGATGCTGTGTTCTTCTTCATATAGTACAGCTTCTCAGATTATTTGTTCAGCATACAGAATGAATAAGTATAGTGAAAGGAAAAAAACCTGACATGCTCTCTTACTGATTTTAAACCATGTAGGATCCCTTTGTTCTGTTTGAATGACAGCCTCCTGGTTGTACAGGTCCCTGATGAGTATTATCAGGTGTTCTGGAATTCTCATTCATCTCAATGTTACCTACAATTTGTTATGATCCACACAAGCAAATGCTTTTGAATAGTTAATAAAACTCAAGTAAACATCTTTCTGATATTCTTTGCTTTCAGCCAAGATCCAGCTGATATCAGCAGTGATATCCCTCATTCCATGTTCTCTTCTGAATCCAGCTTGCACCTCTGGAAGTTCTCTGTCAATATACTGCTGCAACCATTTTTGAATTATCTTCAACAAGATTTTACTTGCAGGTGATATTAGTGATATTGTTCTTTATGTTCTACATTCTGTGGAATCACCTCTCTTTGGAGTGGGTACAAATATGAATCTCTTTCAGTCAGTTGGCCAGGCAGCTGCTTTCCAAATTTCTTGACATAGACAAGTGAGTGCCTCCTGTGTGGCATCTGTTTGTTGAAACATCTCACGGGGTATTCTGTCAATTCCTAGAGCCTTGATCTTCACCAATTCCTTCAGTGAAGCTTTAACTTCTCCCTTCAATACTTTTGGTTCTTGATCATATACCACCTCCTGAAATGGATGAACATTGGCTAATTCTTTTTGGTCCAGTGACTCTGTGTATTCCCTCCATCTTCTTTTGATGATTCCTGAATCATTGTCTATTTTGTCATAGAATCTTTCAATATTGCAACTCAAGGTTTGAATTATTTATTTAGTTCTTTCAGCTTGAGAAATGCTGAATGTGTTCTTTCCTTTTGGTTTTCTTACTCCAGATCTTTGCACATTTCATTGTAATAATTGAGTTTGTCTTCTCAAATTGCTCTTTGAAATCTTCTATTCACATCTTTTATCTTGTAGTTTCTTCCATTTGCTTTAGTTACTCATTGCTCAAAGACAATTTTCAGAGTATCTTCTGACATCCATTTTGGTCTTTTCTTCCTTTCTTGTCTTCTTAATGACCTTCTGCTTTCTTCATGGATGATGTTCTTGATGTTATCCCATAATTCCTCTGGTTTTTGGTCATTGGTGTTCGATGCATCAAATCTATTCTTTACATGGTCTCTAAATTCAGGAGGGATATAATCAAGGTCATATTTTGGGTCTCGTAGATTTGTTTTAATTGTCTTCAACTTCATCTTGAATTTGCATATGAACAATTGATGGTCTGTTCCACAATCAGCTCCTGGCCTTCTTTTGGCTGAAGATATTGAGCTTCTCCATTGACTTTTGCCACAGATGTAGTCAATCTCATTCTTGTGCAATCCATTTGTCAAAGTCCATGTGTATAGCTGCCATCTGTGTTGTTGAAATAAGTTATTTGCAATGAATAAGTCATTGGTTTGGCAAAATTCTATCATGCAATCTCCCATGTTATTTTTATCACCAAAGCTACATTTTCCAAGTGCTGGTGATTCTTCTTTGTTTCCAAACTTTGCATTCCAATCACCAGTGATAATTAGCACATCTTGATTGCATATTAGGTCAATTTCAGACTGCAGAAATTGGTAAAAATCTTTAATTTCCTCAAGTTTGGCTTTGGTGGTTGGTGCATAAATTTGAATAATAGTAGCATGAACTGGCTTTTCTTGTAGGCATATAGATATTATCCTATTACCGACAGCATTGTACCTCAGGATAGATCTTGAAACATTCTTTGTGATAATGAATGTCACTCCATTCTTCTTCAATTGTCACTCCCAGTGTAGTAGATCATATGATTGTCTGATTCAAAATGGCCAAAACCAGTCCATTTCATCTCACTAATGCCTAGGATATCAATCTTTATGTATTCCATTTCATTTTTCACAACTTCCAATTTTCCTAGATTCATACTTCATACATTTCATCTACCACTTATTCATGGATGTTTGCATCTGTTTTTCATCAGTTTGAGTCATGCCATGTCAGCAAATGGAGATTCCAAAAGCTTTACTTTATCCATATGATTAAGGATGGCCCTACTCTGATGATGAAACTCTTTCCCAGTCATATTTTGAGTGCCTTCTGACCTGAGGGGCTCATCTTCCATCACTGTATTAGGCAATGCTTCAGGGCTATTTGTAAAGTCTTTTAATACTATACTTCTATTCATAAATTTGCCTAATTTTTAATAAGTAAATTATAGTCAGACTTTTGGAACTAAAAGTCTAATCTTACTCATATATGGTCATTATCTCAACAGCTTAGCTTGCCATTTCAGGTAACTCTTGTGATGGTGATCCAAGGTAGTAAAATCAAAGAGTTGATAATTCTAATTTAAAAGGTGGTTGGAAAAAGAAATATGCCAACTGTCATTATGACTTCTCTAAAATTCAAATCAACATATTACAAATTTCATTTTGCCAAATTCTGATCTTTTGCATTCTAAAGAAAAATGGCACACTTATACACTTATTTACCCAATGTAAAGACTGGTGATCATCCTCCATGTTCCCAAGTCTTCCCTCTTCTCACTGTATCAACTTCTATATCCAGTTATATCTACTAAACAATGTTCCCATTTAATCTCATTTCCTCCACAAATCCGACCACACAGTAAGAGATGGGTATTGAATGTCTTCCACAATAGGGAAGGTGACAAGTGGAGAGGGGAAAGGATGGAAGTCACCATATTTTTTCTAATCGCATTTAGAACTCATTACTCCATTCTCCAGCAAGCTCCCCAGCTTTGGAGGATCCAATTTTCTCTTAGCCTTCTGTGATCTTTAGTTGGATGAGTTCCCTTGGTCTTGCCAAAAGAAAAGAAAAAAAAAAATCATTGTTTAATTTTCAATAAAATAGCATCATGTTTAGTCCTTGTGGAAGGCTGATGCTTTGATGCTTGTTATTTGTTGCAAAATATTTCAGTAATAATACTGAGATATTAGACACATGCCAATTAATTAAGTCCTTAACTCTAGGGACAGATGCCCTATTCTGGAATCTGTATCTGAGGGACAAAAAACAAACAAACAAATAAACTCACTGCCATCGAGTCAATTCTGACTCATAGAGATCCCCTTTGGGCTTCCGGCGTGGTAAATCTTTACAGAAGTAGATTGCCCAGTCTTCCTTCTGTGGGGTGGCTGGTGGATTTGAACCAACAACTTTCTGGTTAGCAGTCAAATGCCTTAGGCATTACACCACCAGAATCCTTGAATATTTTGAATACCTTTACAGTTTCAGCAATGAGAGGTCATTTCTAACATTCATCAATTTGATTAGGAAGCAATTAATTTGAAAAGTGTGAAGCTTTTTTCAACATTTGCTATGCACATGGATAAAGGAAGAACTTATAGTCCTTTAGCTAAAATATAGTTTTTCTCACATGTTTGTAAGGAGCTGTGGTGGTGTAGTGCCTAAGGTATTTGACTGATAACCAGAAGGCTGATGGTTCAAACCCACCAGGTACTCCATGAAAGGAAGACTGAGCAATTTACTTCCATAAAGATTTATCATCTTGGAAACCCAGAGGAGATTGCTATGAATCAGAATTGACTCAATGGCAGTGAGGTTTGTTTTTTTTTATTGTTGTTGTTTCCCCACCCTTTCATGGAAACTTCATTATAAGCATCAAGTGATTCTCAATCCTACACATTTGGGGATAACGCTCAAGGTTAAATCTCCAAATATCCTGCTTCAAGTGTGAACTCTACAGGATTCTGGTTGTGTGATGCCAGGCATGTGGATTAAGACTGTTTTTGTAATTTTGAAGCTTCCTTGAGTCTGTAGAACATATCATGGGGGCTATTTTTGTACTTGTCATTAAAGTAATTTTAATAAATATCTACATGTACAATAGAATTTGGTTTGGGACATGATTTTATTATAACTTGGAAGCTATGTTAAGGAACTGACTCAATGGCAACTTGTTGGTTGATTGATTGGTAGTTAATTTCACTCATGGTGAAACTTCTATTACAACTACCATTTTTGTTTTTCTTAGGTGTTGTTGAGTGAATTTCAACTCATAGCCACATTATGTATAATAGAACAAAACACTATGTACTCCTGTGCCATTCTGACAATATTTGCTCTACTTGAGCCCATCATTGCAGCCACTGTGTGGAAGGTCTTCCTCCTTTTTGCTGATGCTTTACTTAACCAGGAGCTCTGGTAGCATAGTGCCTAAGGCACTTGACTGCTAACCAGAAGGCTGGCGGTTCAAATCCACCAGCCACTCCTCAGAAGGAAGATTGGGCAATCCTACTTCCGTAGTGATACTGCCTCGGAAACCCAAGGATGGGTCGCTGTGAGTCGGGGCTGACTCGATGGCAAACAACAACAACAACAACAACTACTTAACCAAGCATGATATCTGTGTCAAGCAACCGGTCCCTCTGACAGCATGACCAAAGTAGGTGAGATGAAGTCTGAGCATTCTTGCTTCTAAGGAGCATTCTGGCTGTACTTCTTCCACGATGGATTTGTTCATTCTTCTGTCAGTCCATGGTACATTCAATACTTTTTGCCTAAAACACAATTCAAATGAATCAGTTCTTCCTTGGTCTTAAGTTGTTGTCCAGCCTGTCATATGCATATGTTGTCATTGGTGTTCAATGCATCAAATCTATTGTATATATGATCTCTAAATTCAGGAAGGATATAATCAAGGTCATATTTTGGCTCTCGTAGACTTGTTTTAATTGTCTTCAGCTTCAACCTGAACTTACATATGAGCAAGCTGCTGGCCTTGTTTTGGCTGAAGATATTGAACATCTCAATCACCTCTTTCCACAGGTGTAGTTGATCTCATTCTTGTGTATTCCATCTGGGGAGGTCCATGTGTATAGACACCTTTTATGTTGTTGCAAAAAGGCATTTGTGATGAGTAAATCATTGGCCTTGCAAAATTCTATCATGCGATCTCCAGTGTCATTTCTGTCATGAAGGCCGTATTTTTCAACTACCAGTGATTCTTCTTTGTTTCCAACTTTCTCATTCCAATCAACAGTAAAAATCAATACATCTTGATTTCACATTTGGTCAATTTCAAACTGCAGAAGTTCACAAAAATTTTTAATTTCTTCATCTTTGGCTTTAGTATTTTGTGAATAAATCTGAATAATAGTCAGAATAGCTGGTTTTCTTCATAGATGTATGGATATTATCATTGACAGCATTATATTTCAGAATTGATCTTGAAACATTCTTTGGGATGATGAATGTGACACCATTATTCTTCAATTTGTCATTCCTAACTTAGAAGATCATATAATTGTCTGATTCAAAGTGGTCAAAAGTCATCCATTTCAGCTATCAATCTTTATGCATTCCATTTCATTTTTGACAACTTCCAATTTTCTGACATTCATACTTCATACATTCCATATTCCAATTATTAATGGATGTTTGCAGCTGTTTCTTCCCACTTTGAGTCATGCCATGTCAATAAATGGAGATCTCAAGAGCTCACTGTATCTACATCATTGATGTCGACCCCATATACAACAAAGAAACATTTCTTGGTCTTGAGCCATCTTCATGACCCTTGTTATACTCAAGTCCACTGTAGTAGTCACTGTCTGTTTTGAGTTCCTTCTTCCTACCTAGAAAGTTCATCTTCCAGCACTACATTAGGCAATATTCTATTGTCATCCATAGGGTTTTCACTGGTTCAATTCCAGAAGTAGATCTCCAGGCCGCTCTTTCTAAGAGTGTCTTAGCCTGGAAGCTACACTGAAACCTGTCCCCTCTATGGGTGACTTTGCTGGTATTTTAAATACCATCAACATAAATTGGGCTATGAAAAATAACTCTGAGTTTTAAATAAATATGCTGTAGTAGTGATTCTACAATCAACACAAATGGAAGCAGCAGTCAAGAAACCAGACAACTTATTGTATTGGTCAATTCTGCTGCCAAAGACCTCTTTGAAGTGCTGAAGAGCAAAGATGTCTCTTTGAAGACTAAGGTGCACCTAACCCAAGCCATGATGTTTTCAATAGCTTAATATACATGTGAAAGCTGGATAATGAATAAGGAAGACTGAAGAAGAGTTGATTCTTTTGAATTGTGGTGTTGGCAAAGAATACTGAAAGTACCATGGACTGGAAGAGGAACAAACAAATCTGTCCTGGAAGAAGTGCAGCTGTAATGCTCTTTTGAAGCAAGAATGGCCAGACTTAGTCTCATCTACTTTGGTCATTATGGTAGTTAAGATTGCTGTCAATTTGGCTGGGCCTGGTTGAGTGGCTGGGCAGCTGGAGGTCATTATTCCCCATGATGACATTGGCAATAAATTCCATGGTGGAATCTGCCGCAAGCAGCTGAGTACCAGCTTTCGGGAATGTGGTCTGCTTTCTGTATATAAGGAAAAGCTTTGTAATTGGTCTCTAGCCATTTGGCATGCTTGAACTCTGCATGTAGCCAAGTCATTATCCAACAGCCTATCATGTCCTGCCAATCTTGGGACTTCATCTGGACTTGAATTAGTGGCCTGCCATGTTGTTTGGTAACGTTGGGATGGTGCCTTTTTACTTGTCAACCTTGGGCATGTCAGCCTCAGCAGCCAGCAGCTGTCTGAGTGAAGAAAAGCCGCCAGCTTCAGTGGGGCAGGAGCAGGAGGCAGAGCTGGAGCCCAAGGTTGAGGGGCTTTCACCCAGTCACTAGAGCCTTGCACTTGAACTCGGAGGTAAAACCTCCAAAATTGTAAGAGAATAAACTCCTGTTTGTTCAAGCCATGCCATTTGTGGTATATTCCTGTCAGAGTAGCACTAGGGAACCCAAACAGGCATGCTGTCAGAGGGACCATTCCCTGTAGTAGGATAACAAGCTTGGTAAAGTGGTGGGCCAGCAAAAAAAGGAGAAGGCCCTCAACAAGATGGAGTGGCACAGTGACTGCAACAATAGCCTCAGGTATAGAAAGATTGTGAGGCTCTTGTACATAGGGTCGCTATGAGTCAGCACTGACTTGACGGCATTTAACTACAACAACATTAATTAAGAGTTAATAATTCTTAATACACAAAACCAAACCCACTGCCATTGAGTCAATTCTGACTCCTAGCGACCCTCACTGAATCTCAAAGGCTGTAAGTATTTACAGAAGTAGATTGCCGCATTTTCCTTCTACAGAGCAGCTGTTGGGTTTGAACCACTGACCTTCTGGTTAGCAGCCAAATGCCTTATCCAGTGTATCACCAGAGCTCCTTAGTGATTCTTAATACATACTAAAATATTAGAAGCACTCTTTCAGAAAATTGTCTTCTAAACAAATCCAAATGATATTTTTCTATGGTAAATCCTCCAAGAATCCTCACTATAGCATATACCTGCCCTACTTTAGCCAGGGCACAACTTCTTACACTAAGGGGCTGTTCGAACCTACTCAGTGGTGCCATGGAAAAAAAAAAAAAAAAAAAAGCTTGACAATCTCCTTCATAAAGTTTACAGCCAAGAGACCCCTGTGAAGCAGTTCTACTCTGTAATGAGTAAAAATGGACTCTTGGATTTGGGCCTCATTCAATATTGTGCTGCCCCCAGTGGGTGAAAATGACAGTAGACTCCAGTGAGGTACACTTCACATTACTCCAGTGGGGATGGACAAAGATTTTCACTAGTTGTCTGAACTGTTGTTACTAGATGTCGAAGTTCTGACTCATAGTGGCCCTTCCTGACAGAGTAGCACTGCTCTGTGGGGCTTCTTGGCTAAAATCCGTACTGAAGCAGATCACCAGGTTTCTCTTCCACAGAGCTGCTGAGTGTGTTTGAACCATCGTCTTTTTAGTTAGCAGTCTAGACCTTAACTGCTGTAGCACATCTCCAAACATCCCCACTACAACATATTTTTTGTTGTTGTTATGTGCCGTCGAGTCAAACCCGACTCATAGCGACCCCTCCTTGGATTTCCGAGGCAGTATCACTACAGAAGTAGGATTGCCCAATCTTCCTTCTGAGGAGTGGCTGGTGGGTTTGAACCGCCAGCCGTCTGGTTAGCAGGCAAGTGTCTTAGCCACTATGTTACCAGAGCTCCCCTCTATAACATATACCTTTCTGTAAGACTGTGGCCAAGGCACACTTCCTTACACAAGGGAGCACAAAAGTTTGTAAGGTTTTGGCATAAGTAATTTTCTATTCTTATTTCACTTTTCCTCTTCATAGGTCTCAGCCACACTACTTCGTGTTCTGCTTTCCTGTCCTCTCCTCTCCTCCTATACTTTGCTCTCCTCTTCATTCTTTATTTCTGCTCTATTAACCAGAGCCCTGTGCCTTTATCTCTCCTTTTCTCAGGGTTTTCCATACTTCCTGCATGTTGTCTCTTTATTTTGAATGTGCAGATTTCTGGGAGATTAGTAAAGAATCCTGATCCATAACCAAGAAAGTCTGGTGTCTGAGATGATGTGATTCAGTGAAATGTGTAATTATGGACATAACTTCTAAGAGTTCAGGGACACAGATAGAGACTCTGGGTTGTAGATGGGGTCTAGCTAATGCATATTTGCTAGACCTCATCCAAGGGACACCAGGTGTATTAGAAAACAGTAGTGTCAAAGTTATTGCCTAAGCAATTGGTAAATTGGAAGGATGTATTTTGTTCTATAATTTAAGGACTTTGCACATCAGTTTGGGAGTTGAATTCCTTTCTCTAACCACCCTGATAAGTTTTCTGTTTCAACAAAGTTGACTTATGAATTTGGAATGGTGGAATGGATACAACATACATCCTCTGTGTGTCTCACAAAGACAGACACTGGTTATGTCCTATGCTAACGTTCCAAAGTAAAGCAGAATCCAGTGCCTCATGTAACCACAAAAAAACATATCCACCAAAGAAGACATTTAGTGAGAAATATGTGTTTCACTGAAGATATCTTATAAAAGAACAAGAGAGTTTATATAAAATGTGACATAATGAAAATCAATACAAATTATCATTAGTTATTCCTGTACTTTTGCATTCATTTTGTCCTTCAGCCACCAGACCTCCTAGTCCCTACAGACACTATCAGTGAGTCTTCTGTATTTCGTAACTAGTATTCTGTGTCCCAGCATCAGAGACCTGCCCTCTGGGTCTTTCTCTATTTTTCTTGCATGTTATTTCTTTCTTGAGCAATTTAAGTTTGTCTCATTATCCATTCTAACCCCTAAATCAATTTCCTTTTATTAAAAAAACAGTCAACTCTTTTATTATCATGATCTACATTTCTTAGAGGAGTCCCAAGGTGATGCAAAGGATTAATGCACTTGGTTGCTACCCAAAAGGTTAGAGGTTTGATTCCACACTGAGGTCCTTCAGAAAGATCTGGTGATCTACTTCTGCAAAGTCAGTCATTGAAAATACTATGAAGAACACTTCTAATTTAGTATGTAAGGGATAGCCATGAGTCAGAATCAATTCCAGAGTGACTAGGAAAAATAAAAACAAACACAAAAACCTTCTCAGAGGTCAGTGGGAGATTCCCCAGAAGTCCTTTACTTTCTTGTCGCAAATGAAATATTTATTATATACGTATATACCCTTACTAGGAGCTCTGGTGGCAGAGTGGCTAAGGCACTTGACTGCTAACTGGAAGGCTGGCAGTTCAAACCCACCAACCACTCCTTGGAAGGAAGGTTACACAATCTACTTCCGTAGTGATACTGCCTTGGAAACAAAGGAGGGGTCGCTATGAGTCAGGTCCGACTCAATGGAAAATAACAATAACAGCAACATACCCTTACTAGCTGTGTGATGCTGTGTAAGATTCTGAACATTGTTGAGCCTTAGGAATACTAGTATTTATTTCAAAGGAATTAATATAAACACAGGTTTCATAATATTGTGTACCATTATATAGGCTATAGAAGAGTAAACTGTTTCATTTTATTTATCATACTTGAGAAAATTTGGAAACTTACTAAAATATATTTCTAAACTAGAGGTCTCATTAATAATCATGAATGGAAATAAAAACTGAAAAGTGACTTAGTTTAACATTCAATTTCAGTCCACAACTAGATCTAAAACCTTTAAAGAGAGCCAAACAATTATTTTTCCTTTTTTGGTAAATTTGGCAGGACACACATGTAGCCTCCTGACCTTGTTTTGCAGCCCAAGGAATGTCTTATCTTCATCAGCATCTCTGCCTTCTTTCTGGCTTGGAAGCAGTGATCAGATGATTTACTCTTTCACTTGGTAAGTGTCAAAATTTACACAGGAACGTGAACACTGAGCTGTCACTGCCTTGGTCTAGGCATCTTGCCAGGCTGTGAAGTTGAATATTCAGTTGGGTTAGTATCTCATCATTACAGTTATGGCCTTCCAGGGGGCACCAAAAGGGCCAGACAGCAATGAATTAATGAATCACTGTAGGAAGTCTAAATAGAGACAAAAGTTCTCATCTATATTTGTTTAAGAATGTTGAAGCAGAGCCTGCTGTCCAAACGCCATGTCTAATTTAAGAGCAGACCTGCAGTGGTAATAACCCTATATCACCACGTCTCCATTGCCTGCTAAAGCTGATACCAGGCAACATCACACTGTGGAATTATATCAACATAATGGAATATATATACATATATATATATATATATATATATATATATACACGTATATATATATATATATACACATATATATATATGTATATATGTTCAGTTCTGCTTTAATTAAAACTCATTTTATCCTGAGAGAGGAAGTGTATCCTCAAAACTTTGGGTCATATTCAAATTTCTTTCAAAGAAGAAGGTCTGGAAGGAGCACATAAAGGATGTGCAGTGTAGATTAGGCATAAAGGGAATGAAATGGAGATTCCGCCCCCCCCCCAAGGGACCGCAGGTTGAATTATGGCCTTGGCATTTCTTGGCTACATGATCTTGGACAGTTGACTTTAACTCTGTAGGACTAGATTTCTTTCTCTGACAACTGCCATGAAGAATGCATGCTTCTAAGTATTCTTGTGAGGAGTGTTAACTTGCTTATGAAAATATTTTGAGAAGTACAGTGGCAGAAGGTAAGATCCTTGGTAAGAAAAGTAGCTAAGTTGTTTTGCATGAGCAAATGAGAGAAAAAAATTTACCCACCTTCCTGTGTAAGAGCAGAAAGGATTTGAGAAGAGAAAGGGGAAAAGGAGAGGAGTTAACAAAATGGCAGAAGGCTGGATCTATGTGGATTCTTAGATTTCCAGCAGTGAGTGCACTGGACATGTTTTGTTGTTATTTTCCATCAAGTTGGACCCGACTCATAGCGATCCCTCCTTGGGTTTCCAAGGCAGTATCATTACAGAAGTAGATTGCCCCATCTTCCTTCCTAGGAGTGCCTGGTAGGTTTGAACCACCAGACTTCTGGTTAGCAGTAAAGTGCCTTAGCCACTACACTACCAGAGCTCCTGACGGGACATGTTAGACTTTTAAAAGTTTTAGAACAAAACATAGTATACCTTTTTGTTTTTTTAATAGTTGCCCTGTGGTGTTGTGTGACCCCTACTCATTACCCCAGAATTCTCAGTGATATCTCCCAATTGCATATGTAATTATGTGAATGTTTTATTTTTGGTGTTACTGGTAGAAAGTGAGGAGAGAGTTCCATTGAACAAAATGCTATCCATTCCTGGGACATCTTTAGGTCTGATGTGTTTGAGCCCATTATTGATGCTATTGTATCACTCCATCTTGTTCAGGGTTTTCCTGTTTCATTACCCCTCTAATTTACGACGTATGGTATCCTTTTCAAGTGACTGATTGTTAGCTGAGTTTTATCTATGGTTCAACATGGTGTAGAAAAAAGGACAGTACTAAAATAGAAGCTTGGCCACATAGCCAAAATGAGAAGGTAGGAGGCTCATCAGAAAATCCTGCATATCTTGGGAGCATCTGGTTTACCAATGGGTATGGAAGAGAGATTTGAGAAAAAGATCTTTTGTTTTGGGAAATCCATCAACATTGGGATACAGACATACAGCAATCAATAATAGGATATATATATATATATATATATATATATATACTCAATAAATTTGTATTATTGTTATTAAAAATTATAATAGCTCAAAACAATAATATTATATTTTATAAAATAGCATTTACCCCTTCCCTGTATCATTTTTCTTCTCCAATCTCCTTGTCTCATGGATCATGTTGCTCCCTCCATCCCCCAGCAAGTTTTCCTAAATCATCACTCCTTACATCTATTCAAGTCTGGTTGCATATTTATTCTAGTAGAGATCCCCTGGTATTGAGATAATGTTAATCTCGTATACCTCTGTATTTCTCAACTCTGGTAAAGTCCCTGACATATAGTTGGCAATCAACAAACATTTGATGAATGAATTAGTGGATTTGATTCTCATGGTATTCCATAAGGGACAGATTGTTTTATGTAACAGCCAACTGAAGATAAGAGAGATGCTTCCAAAGTTACAAAACTAATAAGTGACAGGGTCATGTTTAAACCAAGGGTGTCTTCAAATTTAGAATCACACTCATTTTGTTCTGTCTTTCACTAGCTTTTCCAATTAAATAAGGAAGCAAGTAGTGGAATTTGAAATTTCTAAGATAATTACTTAATTTTATGGGAAATTAGACAATTTCCTCTTCCTAATTATGACTATAAAAAAGAGATTGAACATTTAATAATAGATTTTTCAAACTGGTATACCTTGGTGCTGGATTTATTCTTCAATTCTTAAAATGAAATTGCATAACTTTTAATTTTGTCTTGCTACTTCCAACCTAGAAAAATGAATGATCATCATATCTGATAGAATGAATTCATGGCTTTGAGATACAATTCAGCATTTTGAAATCCTGTTCCCTAATCATAACTCTTGAGTGACAGATGCTAGTTGCCCAGGGTTTTATCTTTAAATCTTGAAGAAGTTTTTGAAAATAGAAAGGTAGAGAAATATAGTGTCAGTGGCTCTCAACAGCAGAACACTAACCACGGTTATTGAGACTATCACTTACTCTTGTTTCTCTTGCCGAAATTTTTCATCAAACTTTTCTCTCATATAAGATGATTGCTTAAAACTCAGTCTATAACTTTACCCTTTCACATTTGTCACCTGGCTACTCACTAAGTGCTTGATTTTTGTCATGTACCTTCATACACCTACCTTGCTTTGGTAACTTTATCAGTTTCAGATCTTTTAGCTAAAACAAACAAACACAGGAACGCTATACTGTAGTGCACAGGTATACATTTTACCCAACCACACACACACACACACACACAATTAGAAGGCCACGCGAGTTATTTGAGAGCTGGAACAGGTGCTTAGGGTTGCTCTTCTAGACCCAGCTTTCTTCTATCTTTCTGCCTCTACCCAGTAGCTTTAACTACATGGTTTCAAGATGGTTGCTGAGTCTTCCAGCATCACGCATGAATTATCCCAAAACCAAAAAGACAAACCCACAGCATTGAGTCAATTCTGACTCATAGTGGCACTGTAGGACAGAAAAGAACTTCCCCATACAGTTTCCAAGGCTGTAAATCTTTAAGGAAGTGGACTACCTCAATTTAATCTGAGGAGTGGCTGGTGGGTTTGAATTGCCAACATTTCGGTTGGCAGTTGAATACTTCAACCGCTTTGCTACGGTTGTTGTTGTTGTTGTTATATACCAAGGAGTTGGACCCAACTCATAGCAGCCCCTCCTTAGGTTTCCAAGGCAGTATCACTATGGAAATAGATTGCCCAACCTTCTTTCTGAGGTGGGGCTGGTGGGTTTGAATCACCAGACTTCTGGTTAGTAGTCAAGTGCCTTAGGCACTATGCCACCAGAGCTCCAACTTTGCCACTAGAGTATGAAAAAAAAAAAAAAAAAAAAAAAAGCAGGGTTGATAAAAGGTATGGAGTCTCTCATAGGGAAGTCTTGCCTTTTTAATCTGTTAGAGATAGCCTTTCCAGAGACCTTAGTCTACAACTCTTTGATCAGATAAACATCAAATGTCCAACACTAACTGAAATGTGACTAGTCAAATAATGGCTTTGTGGGTAGGGTTTAGATTAGAAAACCAATAGTGTCTGCTCAAATGATGTTCTTACAGTTTACCTCAAAAACCTGGCTTTCTCTTTTTTTTCCTCAGTGCTCCTATTAGAGATCTCTAAAGGGTAGTGGACAGGATCTTTAAGTATAAAACACATATTTTCTACAGTAAAACTTTAATTATGTCCCAGTTTCCCAAAATCTTAGGTTTAAAAAGAACTTCCAAGTTATCTGGACAAATATTGCATTGGGGCCAATTTTCATGAATATGAATTTACTCAGCCTGCCTTAGAAAATCTTCAGCATTTTCTATGAGCCGACGTCTGGCTGAGGTTTCCCATCAGTAGAGTGTAGAATTCTGATTTGCTTTAGATCTTCTTAATGGTGTCACCAACCAAGTAAAGTGGCTCTCTAGTCAGCATTCCTCTTGGGCTCAGAGAAGATGAGAAAGTGTATAGCATAACAGATTACATCACAACTTGCTTATCTGAGATTCTTTCTCCCTCCATGTAGCAGCTGCCAGTCAGGAAGGCTGATACAGATAACTAGAATATTCTGAGGATGAAATTAATGGTTAGAACAGAAATGCTGTCAAGGATATTGCCGACAAATCCCCTTCCTAGAACATTAGCCATTCTTTGAAGGTGAAGTGGGTGGGCAGTCTAAATTGTCAGTTCATCTTGCGGTATTTAAAAGTGAAGAATGTTAGAAATATGTACTAGGTGATTCTGAAGGTGGATCTCCTATGGTATAACTGTATAAAGGGGGCTATGTATACACTGACACAATTGTAATAGCTGAGCTAGGTGGAGATATTTCAGTATTTCACTGACAGCTTAAGTTTTTTTTTTTTTTTAATATATGTAAATCTATTGATCTGGTTTTTAGTAGGGAAATAAGAATAAAAGCGTATCTTTTGTTTTTGATTTATAAATTTATGGAGTTTTTTTTTTTTTTTTTGAGACAGTAGGTCAAATGGATGTTCACAAATTACATATTCTTAAAAAATAAAAATATTTCAAGAGATATTCAAACTCACCCACCACATTCTGAAGGACACATTGCATCAAGATATGCATGATGCCCTTTGAAACTGTTGTGGAAATCGATACATCTGAAAAGAATTATTTCTAAGGCCTTTTTTTTGGTCATAGTTTTGGCAAATTTTGGTAAGTGGAAAGCACTAAAACAGCCACCATGAAAACAAACAAACAAACAAACAAAAACCAGCATTCTTTAAACCCAGAAAGAAGAAATCACTGTTATATAAAATAGCTACTACATGAGACTTATTGATAAGAGTATGGTTTGATGGCAGTGAGTCTGTGGTTGTATTAATGATTTTCAAATTGTAAAAATATAATTTTTTTTCTAATTTCCTTTGATAGAGAGCATCAAAAAATTGGGAAAATTTGCTCAACTATTATCAAAGATC
>NW_006921956.1:836289-850152 GCF_000298275.1 Orycteropus afer afer | reverse complement strand
TTGTTGTTGTTTGCCATTGAGTCGACCCCGACTCATAGCGACCCCTCCTTGGGTTTCCGAGGCAGTATCACTACGGAAGTAGGATTGCCCAACCTTCCTTCCGAGGATATATATATATATATTCAGTAATTCACTGGCACTTTAACTTTCTACATGTTGATGTGAGACTGTTGATCTAGTTAGTCTTTGGTATTAAGGTAAATGAGAATAAAAGGTCCAATTCAAGCTGAACAGATTTCAAAGGGCAGCTCGTGAAGACAAAGTAATGTATTATAATGAAATATGAAAAGCCATAGAATAAGAAAACCAAAAGGTTAGAACAATGCTCAGCATTTCTAAAGGTGAAAGAACTGAAGAAAAAAATTCAGGCCTCAAGTTGCAATATGGAAGGAATCTAAGGATAAAGCATTGAACAACTCAGGACACATGAATAGAAGATGGAGGGAATTCACAGAATCACCGTACCAAAAATAATTGGTTGACATTCAACCAGGTCGAGAGGTAGTGTGTGATCCAGAACCAATGGTATTGAATAAAGAAGTCCAAGTTGTACTGAAGGAATTACCAAAAAACAAGGTTATAGGAATTGATGGAATACCCATGGAGTTGTTTCAACTAACTAATTCAGAGCTGGAGGCACTCAGCCTTTTTATGCCAAGAAATTTGGAAAACAGCTACCTAGCCAACAAACTGAAAGAAATTGATAGTTATGCCCATTCCAAAGAAAGGTGATCTGATAGAATGCTGAAATTATCTGACAATATCATTAATATTAAATGCAAGTCAAATTTTACTGAAGATAATTCAAAAATGGTTGCAACAGTGTATTGGCAGGGAATAGTCAGTAATTCAAACTGGATTCAGAAGATTGCATGAAATGTGAGATATCCTTGCTGGTGTCAGATAGACATTTTGCTGAAAGCAAGGAATACCAGAAAGATATTTACCTGTGTTTTATTGACTATGCAAAAGCATTTTGCTGTGTAGATGCTTTTTTGTGTAGATGTAGATTTTGTTATGTAACAAATTATGGGTAACATTGTGAAGAATGGGGATTCCAGAGCACTTAACTGTGCTCATGAGCAACCTGTATATATACCAAGAGGCAGCTATTTGAACAGAACAAGGTGATACTGTGTTGTTGAAAATCAGGAAAGTTGTGTATCAGGGCTGTATCACATTAGCGAACTTATTTATCTGTATGCTGAGCACCTAATCTGAGAAGCTGAACTATATGAAGAAGAACACAACATCAGGATTGGAGCAAGATTCATTAACAACCCATGATATGCATAAGACACAACCTCCTTACTGAACGTCAACATAACTTGAAGCACGTACTGATGAAGATCAAAGACTACATCTTCAGTATTGATTATATCTCAACAGAAAGGAAACAAAAATCCTTACAATTGGACCAAAAAGCAATATCATGATAAATGGTGAAAAGATTGACATTGTCAGTGATTTCCTTTTTCTTGGATCCACAATCAATGTCCATAGAAGCAGAAGTTAAGAAATCAGATGTATTACACTGGGCAAAATGTATACTGGGCAAAATGCAATACAAAAATGTATTGCACTGATGCAAAAGACCTCTTTAAAGTGTTAAAGTGCAAAGATGTCACTCTGAGGACTAAGAAGCACCTGATCCAAGCCATAATATTTTCAATTGCCTCATATGCATGTGAAAGCTGGACAATTAATAAGGAAGATCAAAGAAAAGTTGATATATTTGAATTGCGGTGTTTGCAAAGAATACTGAAAATACCATTGTTGTTGTTATATGCTGTGGAGTTGGACCTGACTCATAGCAACCCCTCCTTGGGTTTCCAAGGTGGTATCACTACAGAAGTAGATTGCCCAACCTTCTTTCTGAGGAGTGGTTGGTGGGTTGAACTGCCAACCTTCTGGTTAGAAGTCAAGTGCCTTAGACACTACACTACCAGAGCTTCTAAAAAAAAATAATAATCTGTCCTGGAAGAAGTACAGCTGGAATGCTCCTTAGATGTGAGAGTGGCTAGACTCAGTCTCACATACTTTGGCTATGGTGTCAGAAGGGACAGTCCTTGGAGAAAGATATCATGCTTGGTAAAACAGATGGTCAGTGAAAAAGGGGAAGACCTGAGATGGATTGATGGCTACGAAGATGATCTCAAGTATAGTCAATATTGTGAGGATGGCAGTGTTTTATTCTGTTATACATAGGGTCACTATGGGACAGAGGTAACTCAATGGTATCTAACAACCTTTCAAGTTGGTCGATAACCACACAGCCTTTTTTACTCAGCCACACCACGGGAGACCTACTTTCAGAATCCACCAGTTATTATATCTAATGTTATTTTATTTTTATTTCAGCAGAATGAACTGAACATTTAGCTCACCTATCTAAACCCACCAGCCACTCCTTGGAAGGAAGGTTGGACAATCTACTTACACAGTGATACCGCCTCAGAAACCCAAGGAGGGGTTGCTATGAGTTGGATCTGACTTGAGGGCACATAACAACAACAATACAACATCCATAGATAAGACCTCTGGTAGCCTATTGCCTAAAGCACTTGACTGGTAACAAGAAGGTTGGCAGTTCAACCCACCAGCAATTCTGCAGAAGAAAGACAAGGCAATCTACTTCTGTAAAGTTTTACTGCCTCAGAAGCCCAGTGGGGGATGCTATGAATTGGAATTAATGTGATGGCAGAGAATTTTTTTTTTTTTTTTTAAATTCACAAATGGATAGAATACAGAGGAATGAAATCAAGTACATATATAGAAGGGAGCTCAGGTAGCATGTGCCTAAGGCGCTTGACTGCTAACCAGAAGCCTGGTGGTTCAAAACCACCAGCCACTCCTCAGAAGGAAGATTGGACAATCCGCTTCTGTCATAATACCACCTGGGAAACCCAAGGAGGGGTCACTATGAGTTGGGTCTGACTCAATGGCATGACTCGATGGCACATAACAACAACAACACATATATGGAAAGAGAGAATGGAGAACCTCAGTATTATCAGTTGGAAATAGATCAGCACCCAACTATGGAATGAAGCATCAATTGTTCATATGTGCAAGAACAAACTGAAACTGAAGAAAATTGAAACAAGCCCATGAGATCCAAAGTACATGAGTATATCCCACTTCAATGTAGAGACCATCTCAAGGATATATTTGGGACATTGAACATTAATGATTGAGGACCAAACAAGTTGTGAGATGACATCAAGGACATCTTACACAAAGAAAGCAAAAGGTAATTAATAAGAAAGGAAAGAAAGAAAATAGATATCAGAAGAGACTCTTAATTTTTGTCTTGAATGTAGAGTTCAGAAGGAAGGTTGGGCGTAGCTAAAGCTAATAGAATAAATGATGACATACAGGAGCTGAACAGAAGAGTTCAAGGATGGTTCAAGAAGACAAAATATAATAAAATGTGCAAAGACCTGAATTAGGAAACAAAAAAGAAAGAAAATACTCGACGTGTCTCAAGTTGAAAGAATTGAAAAAAACTTTCAAGCCTTGAGTGCAACATTGAAGAATTCTAGGGGCAAAATATCGAACAATGCAGGAAGTATGAAAAGAAGATGGAAGGAAGGCAGAGTCACTGAACTAAAAAGAATTGCTTAATGTTCAGCTATTTCAAGAGGCAGCATAAAATCGAACACTGAAGATACTAAATGATGAAGTTCAAGCTGCACTGAAAGAACTGGTGAAAAACAAGGCTTTAGGAACTAATGTAATACCCACTGAGTTGTTATAACAAATGGATACAATGCTGGAAAGCTCACTTGTCTATGCCAAGATATTTGGAAGATAGTTACCTGGCCAACTGACTGAAAGAGATACATATTTTTGCCCATAATAAAGAAAGGTGACCCAACAGAATGCAGAAATAATAAAAAATATATATATCATTAATGTCACACACAAGTAAAATTTGTCTGAAGACAAATAATGGTTGCAGCAGTACATTGCAAGAGAATGGCTAGAAATTCAATCTGGTTTCAGAAGAGGACGTAGAATGAGGGATATCATTGCTGATATCAGATGAATCTTTGCTCAAAGCAGAGAATACCAGAAAGATACTTACCTGTGTTTCATTGACTATGCAAAGGCTTTCAACTATGTAGTTCATAACAAATTACAGATGACACAAAGAATGGAAATTTCAGAACACTTAATTGTGCTCATGAGGAACCTGTACATAGTCCAAGAGACTGTCATTTCAACC
Source organism: Orycteropus afer afer (assembly GCF_000298275.1). Lineage (NCBI taxonomy): Eukaryota > Metazoa > Chordata > Mammalia > Tubulidentata > Orycteropodidae > Orycteropus > Orycteropus afer. The sequence goes on along the minus strand of NW_006921956.1, from coordinate 845,921 downwards.
AAAGAAGGGAGCACTGAATGGTTTAAATTCAGGAATCTTGCACATCATGGTTGTATCCTTTCACCAAATTTATTCAATCTATGCACTGAGAAGTTGTACTATATGATGAAGAGTGTGGCATTAGGATAGGAGACAGACTTCCTTAAGCAGCTGCTCTAAGCAGAGGACACAACCTTGCTTGTTTGAAAGCAAAGAGGACTTGAAGCACTTACTGATGAAGATCAAAGACTATAGCCTTCAGTATGGATTGCATGTCAACATAAATAAAATAAAAATCTTCACATCTGAACCAACATCATGAAAAAAGGAGAAAATATTGAAGTTTTCAAGGACTTCCTGTTCCTTGGGTCCACAATTTATGTCCATGGAAGCAGCAGTCAAGAAACCAAACAACACATTCCATTGGGAAAATCTGCTGCAATAGACCTCTTTAGAGGGTTAAAAAGCAAAGATCTTACTTTGAGGGCTAAGGTGAGCCTGCCCCTAGCCATGGCATTTTAAATTGTCTCACATGTATGTGAAAGGCTGGAAAATTAATAAGGAAATCTGAAGAATAATAAATGTTGTTGAATTATGGTGTTGGTGAGGAATATTTAATATACTGCCAGAAGAATAAACAAATCTTCTAGAAAGAGGTAAATCTAGAATTCTCCTTAGAAGCAAAAATGGTCTTATGTACTTTGGACATCTTATCAGGAGTGACTAGTTCCCAGAGAAGAACATCACATTAGGTTAAATAGAGTGTCAGTGAAAATGCGGAAAACCATCTATGAGATAGATGGACACAGTGTCTGCAACAATGTGCTCACCTCACAACATCACATAGAATAGAGTCACTGCTTCTCACCTCCAAAAAATCCATTGTGTTTTACCTTCTCAAACCTGTACTCCTCACATGAATGCCTGGCAACCTCTGATCTGTTTACTCTCTCTACAATTTTTTTTTTTTTTTTCTATTTTCAGAATGTAGTATAATTGGAATCACACTGTATGTAGCCTTGTAATCCTTGCTTCTTTCATCTAGAAGTGTACATTTACAGTACTTTATTTTACGGATGAACAACAAATTTGAAGGGCCCCTGGCAATGCAACAGTTAAGTGCTCAGCTACTAGCTGAAAAGTTGGTAGTTGTTACCCATTCAGTACCTCCATGGGAGAAAGACCTAGAATCATAGCTAAGAAAACTATGGAGCAGTTCTACTGTCACAAACAGTTTCTGTGAGTTGAAAACCAACTGGATAGCATCTAACAACAATATCACAATTGGTTGATTCATTAACGTTTTGAAGAATGTATTGATTAGTTTCAGTTTTGGGTCTTTATGAAAAACACTACTATAAACATCAATGTGTAAATTTTATGTGGTCATATTTTTCCACATTATTTGGTTAAATACCTTGGACGTGATTGATGAGTTGCATTATAAGATTATGTTCAACTTTGTAAGAAAATGCTGAATTGTCTTCCAAAGTGGTTGTAAAATATTTTGCCTTTCCTCTAGCAGTGAATGAAAGTTTCTGTTGTTCGTCATACACATAAGCAGTTAGTAGTCAGTCTTTTCTAAGCTTTTAGTCATTTTAATGCATGTCAGAGGCATCACATTGCTTTTTAACTTACATTGCTCTAAGAGTCTCCATCTACTTATGGTGGTTTTGGTTTGGTTTAATGGTAAATGAGGGGACCTGGTAGTTCAAAGGCTTCATGTAACGTTTGGCTGCTGATTGAAAGGTTAACAGTTTGAACCTACACAGTGGCTCTGCAGGAGAAAAATCTGGTGATCTGCTCATGTCAAGTTTACAGCCAAAAAAATACTATATGGCAGTTTCTATTGTGTCACATGGGGGTCACTAGGTGTTAAAATCAACTCTGTGGCACCCAACAACAACACAACAAATGAATGACATAATTTCATATACTAATTTACCATATATATTTCTTTAGTTTGGTTCATAAGAAATATTGGTTTGTGGTTTTCTTTTCTTTTCTTTTAATGTTTTTATCTGTTTTTGGTGTTAGGGTGATCTTGGTCTCATTGAATTGGTGATGAAGTGTTTCTTCTGGTTCTATTTTCTGAATTTTTGGTGTGAGGTTTCATGTTAGTCTGGCTAGATGTTGGTTTATGGATAATGTTTAGTGTAGATGCCAGAGATGTCACATTTCCCTGACATCCTCGTTTTTGTCTCTCCTCTCAACTGTGGGCTTCCCTCAGAGAGAGCTTATAGCTGTAACTCTTTCAACTGTAATTCACTGTCATTATATTTGAACTCTACATTGGTAGTGTATGGCGAAGGAGAGAGCTATATAATTTTCCAGTTAAGTATCACTGTTTTATGGGGCCTGTGCATTGGAGGGGGTTGTTCACACCGCCTTCCTGTACCTTACCCCCTGCCCTGGCTGCTGCAGCATTCCTGATCTCTGTTTCTAGTGTATTTACGTGATGGTCTCACTGATATAATTCTGTTAACTATGCTCTCTCCTAAGGAGCTCTCTTTAGGTGCAGTGGTTAAAGAATTTGGCTGCTAACCAAAGATCAACAGTTCAAACCCACAGTTGATCTGCAGGAGAAAGATGAGGCAATCTGCTTCTGTAATGATGTACAGCCTTGGAAATCCTATGGAATAGGAATTCTTTTCTGCCCTGTAGAGTAACTATGAGTTGGAATTGACTCGATGACAGTGAGACTTTTTTTTTTTTTTTTTTTTTTTGTGCTTCTCCTCCCCTCAATAAGTGATTAAAAAAAAAAAAAAAAAAAAAGCTGGAAGGCACCTAAGTGGGAAGAATGTCCTTCTCCCAGCTAGAATAACTAGCAATGTCTTTTTCCCACTGCAGTGGAACTTCGCTAGGGGTATTTGACAACGACCACTCTTCCTCTTCCCCTGCCAGAGCCAGGAGGGAAAATTTATGAGATTTTAGCATGAAAACCTTGACGGATTCCTGGAACCAAAGCCCACAATGTAACGCACCCGACTCATAGGGATGCCTCCTTGGGTTTCCGAGGCGCAATCACTACTGAAGTAGATTGCCCAACCTTCCTTCTGAGGAGTGGCTGCTGGGTATGAACCACACAAAGTAATGGGAACCCCCAAATCTGGTCACCAGAAGTATCCCACTCTCTTGTCAGTGTAGCTAGTCCACACTTCGCCTCCAGCAAATCTTCAAAATTACCATAAAAATGTTGCTTCCGGGTGATAGCTCCAGTACGTTTTGCTCCAGGTAAGCAGGTCCAGTTGTGTCTCTCCAAACTTTGGGGTGGATGTTTCTCTAGCGGAGGAGTTCTGGTGGGGCTGTGGTTAAGGCTTCGGGCTGCTAACGAAAAGTTTGGGAGTTTGAACCCACTAGTTGCACCGGGGCAGAAAGATGAGGCAATCTGCTTCCATAAAGATTTACTGTCTTGGAAACTCTATGTGGATAGCTATGAATCAAAATCAACCGGATGGCAGTGTTGTGTGTGTGTATGTGTGTGTGTGTGTGTGGAGTGGCTTCTCCTGCAACTTTAGTTTTCTAGTGATTCTTAGTTGTTAACTTTTAGCTTTTTCCGGCATTTCTTACTGTAAGAATTGTAGTGATGGTGTCTAAGATCTTTATATTTTGGGGCTGAAACTGTGAGTCTCTAAATGTGTTTTATGTGATTGATTGATTTTTTTTTTTTATTTGCAGTTGTTAGAATAGACACAGGTCCATAGCGTTAAAAATAATCAAAAGTCACCAAAATTTGAGCATAAGATTTATTCTGAGCAGTCACTTTATCTGCATGTGGGGAAACTAATTTAATTTTAGAAAAAGCAAATGGTTCAAAGCAACTCAGTACAATAAGGTTTATAAAGAGAAAAGCAAGAAATATAGAATGATCAAACATTGGCTAGTCTTAACATGGTTGTCTGAACCCCAATGACTTGGTTCTCTCATGCTATTATTATATTAAGTATACTATTATACACTTATATTAAGAAATATAATTGGATGGCTTTAAAAAAAAAAACCAGAAATTTATTCTCTTAGAGTTTAGGAGGCTAGAAGTCCAAATTCAGAGTGACAGCTCCAGAGGCTAAGTGAAGACCCCTTGACCATGGGTTCCAGCTCTGCTTCTTCTTCCAGGTCCACTGGACTTAGAGGCATCTAACTCAGGCAGCCACTGGCTGCTGAGGCTGGCGAACCCAAGTTCAGCAGGTAAAATGGCAAAATCCCAAGATCAGCAGACCACTAGTTCAAGTGCAGGAACTATCTCAAGATCACTGACAGTACGACAGGCCATTGGTTATAGAGACTCGGCCACAGACAAGATACAAAAGTGCCAAGAACTAGAGACTTTCTCAAAGCTTCCCCATATATCCTGGAAGCAGGCCATATCCTGAAGGTAACTAACAAGCTTCTCACAGCAGATTTCACCATGGAGTTGCTTCTAGTCTCATTAAGGGGAATAACTTAGTCCAGTTGGATCCGGCTGGGAAGCAAGCACTCAAAACCAAAGCCCAGCCAAGTTGACACACAGCCTTAACTGCCACACTTATCTCTCCCCCTTTATTGAGTTCAACTAATATAAAAATACTGGCCTGGCTGCTAATAATTTGGCCTTCTACCTGCCTGTAGCCATGAGACTTTTTAAGATTTAAATTAGGAGGTAACGGTTTGGCATATCCTTTCTAGCGGGACAAGGCAAATAGACATTACTGTAGAACAGTTTCTTTTTTAGTTTGGGCTAGGATTTTTATGGTTAATATTAACTTTTATGGATCAGAAAAACCTTAAAATCAAAGTAAGATGTCTGTTATAATTTTCCTATTCAACAATAGTAAAGAGTACAAGTCTGTTTATTAGATTGTTATTATTGTTAATAGCTGTTGAGTCTGTTCCAACTCGTGCTCACCCTGTATGTACAAAGTTGAAAATCCTATGGATTGCCAGGCCTGTCTCTGGAGGCCCCTCTGGGTGTCTCTGAACCTTTTGGCCAGTAGTCCAATGCTTAACCATTTGTGCCACCCAAAGACTCTTAGATTAGAAAACATATTTCATGTATAACCCTCTGCTTCACTCTTTTGTCTTGTATTTTCATTTTACTTTAGATTTGTCTGTTTGACTAATGCCAATTATCTTTCCATGGTACCAGAAATCTTAATGAAAGGGTACAATATAAATTAATCAGGGTGACTATTTAAAATATGTAGGTGTTTTGAAATGATCAGATTAAGCATTCATACAAGTTCATTGTTCTTTTTGTATTTTTTTTAAACTTATTATATTTGGTCAATATAAATATGCTCACAAGCCTGGCTTAATAGGAAACCAAATTCAATTGTATTTGCACAATAAAGTGAAGTTGCTATAACATTTAGTGCCAAGACATGCACAAAGCCAAATGAGTCATTGTATGCTAAGGCCTAAATTCTGGAAGCAAGAGAAAACAAGGGGCTAAAATGAGGTCAAGGAGTCCTGGTGGCACAGTGGTTATTTGCTCAGCTGCTAACCAAAAGGTTGCAGTTCAAGCTTACCAGCCACACCACAGGGAAAAGATGTGGCAGTCTGCTTTCTTAAATGTTATAGCCTTGGAACCTCCATGGGCCAGGTCAACTCTGGCTTTTCTATGAGTTGGAATTTACTTGATGGCAATTGGGAAGGATGGAAGGAAATCAGGGTCAAGTTTATAATAAGAGTTCCCAACATCTGAATAAAGGAAATTAGAGAGTCAGTATCATTGTGTCACTTCAATGGTCAAGTCAATACTCTGACAAGGAAAATCAGGTAGTATAATGAGAGTAGAAAATTAGAAGTTGTCAAAAATGAAATGGAATGCATAAAGATTGATATCCTAGGCATTAGTGAGCTTAAATGGACTGTTTTGGGCCATTTTGAATCAGACAAACATATGACCTACTATGTCGAGGATGACAGTTTAAAGAAGAATGACATGGCATTCATCATCACAAAGGATGTTCCAAGTCTGTCCTGAAGTAAAATGTTGTCAGTCATAGATAATATTCATACGCCTGCAAGGAAGATCCATTAATATGACTATTCAAATTTATACACCAACCACCAAAACCAAAGATGAGGAAATTGAAGTACAATGTTGTCAATGATAGGATAATATCCATACGCCTACAAGGAAGACCCATTAATATGACTATTATTCAAATTTATGCATCAACCACCAAAGCCAAAGATGAGGAAATGGAAGATTTTTATCAACTTCTGCAGTCTGAAATCAACCAAACTTGCAATCAAGATGTGTTTATTATCACTGGTAACTGGAACGCAAAAGTTGGAAACAAAGAAGAATCACTGGTAATTGGAAAATTTGGCCTTGGTGACAGAAATAATGCTGGAATCACATGGTAGAATTTTGCAAGACCAACGACTTGTTCATTGCAAACACCTTTTTCAACAACACAAATGGCGGCTGTACATGTGGACTTACCAAATAGAACACATAGGAATCAGGTTGACTACATCTGTGGCAAGAGGCAATGGAGAAGCTCAATCTCTTCAGCCAAAACCAAGCCAGGAGCTGATTGTTGAACAGACCATCAACTTCCCATATGCAAGTTCAACTTGAAGTTAAAGAAAATTAAAACAAGTCCAAGAGAGCCAAAACAGGATCTAGAATATATCCCTCCTGAATTTAGAAACCATCTAAAGAATAGATTTGCTGCATTGAACACCAGTGACCAGAAACCAGATGAACTGTGGGATGACATCAAGAGCATCAACCATGAAGAAAGCAAGAGGTCACTAAAAAGACAACAAAAGAAGAGAAGACAAAAATGGATGACAGAAGAGACTCTGAACCTTGCCCTTGAGCGGGGAATAGCTAAAGCAAATGGAAGAAATGAAAGATAAAAGAATTAAACTGAAGATTTCAAAGAGCAGCTTGAGAAGACAAATCCAATTACTATAATGAAATGTGTGCAAAGACCTGGAGTTTGAAAACCAAAAGGGAAGAACATGCTCATTTCTCAAGCTGAAAGAATTGAAGAAACATTTTAAGCCTCGAGTTGCAATATTAAAAGATTCTAAGGGAAGAACATTGAATGATGCAGGAAACATCAAAAGAAGATGGAAGGAATACACAGAGTCACTGTACCAAAAAGAACTGGTCGATCTTCATCCATTTCAGGAGATGGCATATGATCTAGAACCAGTGGTACTGAAGGAGGAAGTCAAAGTTGCAATGAAGGAATTGGTGAAGAACAAGGCTCCAGGAATTGACAGAATACCCATTGAGATATTTCAACAAACGGATGCTGCACTGGAGGCACTCACTCGGTTATGCCAAGAGATTTGGAAGACAGCTACCTGGCCAACTGACTGGAAGAGATCCATATTTGTACCCATTCCAAAGAAAGGTGATCCCACAAAATGTGGAAATTATTGAACAATATAATTAATATCTCACACAAGTAAAATCTTACTGAAAATAATTCAAAAATGTTTGCAGCAGTATATCTATGGAGAACTTGCAGAGGTGTAAGCTAGATTCAGAAGAGGGCATTGAACAAGGGATATCATAGCTGTTGTCAGATGGATCTTGGCTCAAGGCAAAGAATACCAGGAAGATGTTTACTTGTGCTTTATTGACTATGCAAAGGCATTTGATTGTGTGGATCATGACAAATTATGGATAACATTGCGAAGAATGGGAATTCCCAAGCACTTGATTGTATTCATGAGGAACCTGTACCTTGACCAGGAGGCTGTCGTTCGAATGGAACAAGGAGACACTGCACGGTTTAAAATCAGGAAGCAAGTGTGTCAGGGTCGTATCCTTTCCCCATACTTATTCAATCTATAAGCTGAGCAAATAATCCGAGAAGCTGGACTACATGAAGAAAAACATGGCATCAGGATTGGAGGAAGAATCATTAACAACCTGAGATATGCTGATGATACAACTTTGCTTGCTGAACGTGAGGATGACTTGAGGCACATACTGATGAAGATTGAGGAACACAGTCTGCAGTATGGATTACATCTCAATATAAAGAAGACAAATATCCTCACAACTGGACCAATAAGCAGCATCATGGTAAATGGAGAAAATATTGAAGTTGTCAATGAATTCACATCGCTTGGTTCTACCATCAAGGCCAGTGGAAGCAGCAGTCAGGACATTAGACGATGTGAAGCACTGGGCAGGTGGGCTGCAAAGGAACTCTTTCAAGTACTGAGGAGCAAGCATGTCTCCTTGAGGGCTAAGGTGCGCCTGACACAATCCATTATATTTCCAATCGCCTCGTATGCGTGTGAGAGCTGGACAATGAATAAGGGAGACCGAAGAAGAGTTGATGCTTTTGAGTTGTGGTGCTGGAAAAGAATGCTTGAAGGTACCATGGACTGCTAAAAGAACTAACAGATCTGTCCTGAAGGAAGTGCAGCCAGAATGCTCCTTGGAAGCAAGAATGGCCAGACTTGTCGCACCTGCTTTGGTCATGTTATCAGAAAGGACCATTCCCTGGAGAAGGATGTCATGCTTGGTAAGGTGGAGGGTCAATGGAGGAGGGGAAGGCCTTCAATGAGATGGTTTGACACAGTGGCTGTGACAATGGGCTCAAGTATAGCAAGGATCATGGAGCTGGCACGGGATCGGGTGGTGTTTTGTTCTGCTGTGCATGGGGTCGCTATGAGTCAGAAACGACTCGATGACACCTAACAACAACAACATAATGAGAGTGCAGGAAAAGATGAGCTAAACAAATGCCTGCGAGCAAGTACTATCGTCACTCCAATGTGAAGCCCCGACACTCTACCCCTGTTGGTTCATCGTTATAGAGATTAAAGGCACAAATATTAAGGGTACCCTCTGGTGAACTGCAAGGGAGCAAGCAGAGTGTCCTTAAGTACTTTCTAAAAGAAGGCCAAACATAAAGAAACAAATAAGTACAGATTAATAAACTGTGAGCAATGCTAAATGCAGATATCTGATATTACAATAATTCACATTTTAAGAGTGTGATGCATTATACTCACCAAATGATGTTGAGTAAAACATATAATAATTTTACACAGCCTTTCTCTTGATTCCTGGTTTCAGCTCAGAGTCCACTATTTTTACAACCAAAGTTTCTCAGAGCATTTCCTTTTGAAAAGGTTAGTGTCAACATGACATGTTGGGTAAACCGCAAAAACAACTTTCAACTTTAGTATTTCATTTTCAACGAAAAACACAAGCTATCACTCTATTCTAATACTTTGGATTGAAAAAAAAAAAGATGTTCAAATACCAATCTTCTAAAATATTCTTGTTTTCTTTTGAAATAGTGGGAAGAAAACACTTTTTTGAAACCACGCGAAACAAAAACAAGGCAGGAACAATCATTACAGGGTAAAATTCTTTCTGAAAACTGTCTCTAGAAATTCAGCTGGGATGTCCTCATGCAGTATGAGAGCTCAATGATTTTTTTTTAGCAAGAATGAAACTCTGTGTCAGACAGACCCCATTCTTTTCTCAAAAATTCAACTCCATAATAAGGTAGAGCTGACTCTGTGTATCCATTTAATTTCTGTCAAAGGTATCACAAGCAATTTGCTTTCTAATGAAAATAGCAAAAAGACCATGTCTCATTTTGCAGGCAATTTTTAGTAGAAAACACAAGGGACAATAATGCTGGCAACTTCTTTTCTGGTGGTAGGATTAGTTT
>NW_006921956.1:834440-835890 GCF_000298275.1 Orycteropus afer afer | reverse complement strand
AGCTCTGGTAGCATAGTGGCTAAGACACTTGCCTGCTAACCAGACAGCTGGTGGTTCAAACCTACCAGCCACTCCTCGGAAGGAAGGTTGGGCAAACCTACTTCTGTAGTGATACTGCCTCAGAAACCCAAGGAGGGGTTGCTATGAGTCGGGTTTGACTCAACAGCACATAACAACAACAACAACATATACATGTGAGAGCTGAACAATGAATAAGGAAGACCAAAGACCAGTCAATGCTTTTCAGTTGCGGTATTGGCAGGGAATGTTGAAAGTACCATGGACTGCTAAAAGAACTAACAAATCTACCCTGGAGGAAATGCAGCTGGAGTGTTTCTTGGAGGAGAGAATGGCCATACTTGCCTTACATACTTTGGTCATGTTGTCAGAAGAGACTATTCACTGGAGAAGGATGTCATGCTTGGTAATGTGGAGGGGCGATGATAGAGGGGAAGTCTCTCAAGGAGATGGATTGACACAGTGGCAGTGGTAATGGGCTCAAGTATAGCAAGGATTATGGAACTGGCGCAGGACCGGGTGGTGTTTCGTTCTGCTGTGCATGGGGTCACTATGGGTCGGAGATGGCTCGATGGCACCTAACAACATCAACAACATCATGTGCAAGAAAGATGTTAGGCTTGAGATACATTCAAGAATACAACAGATATTGCTTTTTCCTCAGAGAGCTACAATATAATGCAATAAGCAGTCATCCATCAGATAATCTCTTAAATATATCATTATAACCTGTGATTAGTTCTATGGAAGAAAAATAGAGGGGCTATGGAGTGTATATGGGAGTTTTCATCTGGTTGAGAAATGAAGAAAGACTTCTCTATGACATGATGCTTGAGCTGAGATATAAGGGTGGAAAAGTTGTTGACTGTGACAGGGTGTAGGAGGGCAACTGTAAGTAAGAGACCAAAGCCCTGAGATGGGAGGAAGAGTCATTCATTATGACTTAGAAAAGGTGATTTGTAAAGCTATGCCAGACTACTCATACCAAACGTACCTACATATATCTGTCTATCAGTGAAGCAATCCCAATGAGTTCTGGCCCTTCCACATTCCTTTGAAGCAGCAAGACCACCCCCAGCCACACCAGAACCCAAATCGTAGTCCTGCCCACACAAGGCACCTACTGCTTACACCTACTCCAGATGCAACTATGACTTTTCTCAGTGAGATTTCCCAAATTCACACTTCTAGCACTATCCTGCTGCTAAAACGGCAAGGAGGCCACATCTTCTGACCTCCTCTAACCCCACAAAAGGAAGACAGAATCACTATCATTTACCCAAGGCCTATTCCTGTGAGGCCAGACATGCTGCCTCCTTCCAGCCCTTTCACCAAAGGTTCCTCCCAAAGCACCCACCACCTCTCTCCTGGGTTCGATAATTCACTGCAGTGGCCACACAGAACTCACAGATTATGGGGTTTATTAAGGAAG